>NC_056750.1:364273518-364391665 GCF_019279795.1 Protopterus annectens | reverse complement strand
TGAGTCGGGCTCTGAAGCATCTGGGCCAGTGCCTCGACTTAAGAAGTCGACTCACTACCTCTGGAAGGTCATGATCCGCCAGCCTCGGCGACCTAGAGGAGTGAGATCTTTGGCCCGCTCAGACAGCAGGGGAGATCCTGGAGCCAATGAACGGAGCCAAGGGATGGTGACCTGACCTCTTCCTAGTTGTCGGCTCCGAAGGTCTGGTCGGAGCCGACACGGGAATTTCTAATACGAGGGAACCACAGCAACTGTGGATTGAGACTCATCGGCTTCAGCCGAGCCGATGTAGACATAGGTTTAGAAACCTTAGGTCTCGCTCAGTTGTCGGAGCCAAGACCTAGATGCCTTAGAGGGCTTCCCTGTAGATACAGAAAGGGAATCCTCTGGCTTGAGTAAGCCCCTTAAAATTAATTTATTTTTTCTTTCCTGCAGGACCCTGGGGCTGAAGCCATGGCACACAGCACAGGAGTCCTGCAGGTGCAAAGGTCCCAGACAGTAGACACAAGAAGTGTGAGCCGCCTGTCAGGAGACATTTTCTGACAGCACGCATCACACTTCTTGAACTGAGACCTTTTGCTTCTTTAGACATATCTAAAGGTGTAATCACACACACAGTCACAAACACACTAATTACACCCTGTCTAGTTTAAATTATAATAAACCACTAACTAGGTTTTTAAAATAAGAAAATAACACACACACTCCACTAGGGAAAGAAAAAAAGGCCTGTAGGCCCAAGGGAAGAACTTAAAGTTCTTGAGGGAAAAAAAAAAAAAACGGGAATTTTTTAGAAGGGGATAAAAATTTCTCTAAACTAAGGGAAATAAGTAAAAATATTAAAATTAAAGGGGTTTTAATAGACTAACTTCACAAGAAAAGTCACTTACCAAGAACCGGTAGAAAACCAACACCTCGATAGCTGTAGCGGCAAACGAGATCTGAGGTAACTCTCGCCTAGCATTGTGGGATATAAGGGGAGCCTCGAGCCGGTGGAACCAACTCTCGAGCTTTTACAGTGGCCGAGTCAGAGCCGAGGTCGGCTCTGAACCCATCCAGCAAGAATGAAGGCGAGATAGACAACTTAACATTAATGGTTTGATTAAGGTTAATTTCAGATGTCACTTTTGGAATGAACATGGGATTTGTTCTTAATGAAATCCAATCCTTATTGAAAATCAGGGAAGGAGGTTTACAAGAAAATGCTTGTAACTCAGAGATCCTTTTAGCCAAAGTGATGGCTACCAGGAAAATGGTCTACCAAGAAAGATACTTTAAAGTCTGCTGTAACTGCTGGTTCAAATAGAGGTGTCCAGTGGAGGGACAGGATCCTTTATGAGAGGTCTCAGTAAGAAGGTTCCCTTCAGAAAGCCCCTAGAAGGTTTTAGAGAAACTATAGCAGTCTGATTTTGTCCAATATGGAAACTGGAAATAGCTGCTAATTGTACTTTGATTGTTGAAAAGCTAGAGCCTTTTTGGAAAAGATCAGACCAGAAATCTACAAGAGGAGAGAGGAGCTGAAAAGGATCTATCCATTTAAACACTGCCCAGATTGAAAGTTGCCTTTATTTGCTAAGGTAAACCATTCTGGAACTTGATTTTTTGAGAAACTAACAAAATATGAACCACCTGATCAGAAAGCTTGGCATCTCTGGCCACTGTTAAAAGCTGCAGGAACAATGCAGTTAGCTTCAGTGTCTCTGGGTGACACTGCCCGGATGGGTGATTCAGAAGACCTGAACGATAGTTGAAATTCCAGGGAAGACATACTAGATGAGGTCAGAGGAAGGAGAACCAAACTTGCTGAGACCAGAAAGGAGTAATGAGGATGCCCTTGTCCTTGCATCTTCTTGCTTTCTGAACAAACTTTGTTATTACAGAAAAGGTGGAAAGGCATATAGGAGATATGAGGAATAACTGTGGACTAGATCGCTTCTCAGTGACTGCCCTGCGGAGGGATTAAGGCAAAGTAACTGCTGAATTTGTTGTTTAGGTACTAAGCAAAAAGCTCACAGCATGGTTGAACCCAGTGGCTGAATATTTGATTTGCCACTGCTTGATTGAGTGACATGTTTAGAAGAAGGATGGATCAGCTCAACTTGTCTGTTAATAGACTGGAATTCCCCAGGATATGCATTGCTATGAGAAAGCAATGGAATGACATCATCCATTGTCACACTATCATGGCCTCCCGGCATAAAGGATATGAAGTGCTTCCACCTTGTTTGTTGATGTACCAAACTAGTAACATGTTGTCTGTCTGGATACACCCCTGGGGAGAGAGTCCTGGAAAGCCTGCAATGCTAGGACAATTGTCATCACTTCCAAGTCATTGATGTGGAGACTGGCATCCTTGTTTTACCACGAACCTTGAACAGTCTTGCTTCAAAATGTCTCCCAACTGCATCCCAAGGCAGAAGCATTTGCAGTTACTATGGTTCTGGGGGTATATGGAGAAAAGGGCCTACCTTCTAGGACAACTGTCGATATCAACCACTATCTGATATATTTGCATATGGGCGTCAGACAAATCCAGGCATGAAAAGTAGTGAAAAATAAGAACACTGTCCAGAAAGCGTCCATTGAAGAACTCCCATTTGGTATCTGGATGGGAAACTAACATCATTGTTGAAGCTATCAGCTCTAGCAATCAAACAAGTTTTGCAGGGGAGAGAGGTGTTGGAGAAATTTCAAGGCTGTCTGACAAGAGATACAATCCTAGGCTGTGGGAGGATGGTTATTTGCTGGTATTTCTGATAAACTCTATTATATGGGTGTCAAATGTTTTTTGGATTGATTGATTGTGATTCCCAACTGTTGAAAAGGTTGCAGCAAGAAATCTTGTTGCTGGAGTAAAACACTGGGATGGTGAGGAGCCAGTCATCTAAGTACTGGAACACCCAGAACTGTAGCAGTCTGATATACGCTGCAACAACTGCCACACATTTGGTGAACAGCCACAGGGTTGTGGTGAGACTAAAAGGCAGTGCCCTGAATTAGAAGTGATTGGCTCCTACCTGGAAATAGGAGAAATCTCCTAGAATGCCTCACTATCTTGACATGGTGGTAGGCATCCTTGAAATGTATAAAGCATACCCAATCATCCTTCCTTAGAAGACGTAGGATGGACTGAATTGTGACCATCCAGAAAGTACAGTTGTGTACACTTACCATAAATGTAGATGCTTGAGTGTATTCACTGTTACAGTCATCACATTTGGCTTATCCCTGCCAGGGTAGCCCTCAGCTGGCCTGAATACCAGAGGCTTAGTATTTCTGAGTCGGTTGCTGTCGCCTGAGGACTGACATCAGGTCGTCAGCGGTATAAAGTAAGGAAGCCAATGCCATTACATCAGTTTTTCTTACCCTAACCTGTCAGGAGCCCCAAAGTAGGAGGCCAGGTTCTGGCAGAAGAACCCTACCAGTGGAAAATAAATACCAATATGTCCCTTGTAAGGAAAGAAAGAGAATAAAGGGGGATGGAGGGAAACCAGGACTGCAATAGTGAATACACTCAAACATGTACATTTATGGTAAGTGTGCACAAGTGTACTATGTTCTTCATGTTTCACTGTTACAGTCATCACATTTGGGTGGATTCCCAAAGTTGAGGAAATGGGTGGAGGCAGTCAAGGAAACTAGGGGCTGGCTAGGATGCCCTGCAAGTCTGCAGAGGCAAACCCTGTCCTGGATTTGGAGAAGAGAGGCAATCCAGGAGGCAGCCTCAAGGATGTCCCTGGTGGGGACTCCTCTTAGGAAAGCTGCAGAGGTGGAGGCTGCTCTGGTAGAGTGTGTTTGTAGCAGAAATGGATGCAGTGTGCTATCCATGTGGAAATGACTTGCTTGGAGATGTCTTTGCCTTCTGCCCCTGTAGCAAAGCTAGCCAGCAATTGGTCAGACTTTTGGAAGGATTTAGTCCTGTCCAGATAGAATCTGAGCTGTCTGTGCACATCTAGAGTGTGAAGAATCCTTTCCCCCTTGTTCTGGGGATTAGGAAAGAGGGTGGGCAGATGAATGGCTTGGTTAAGAGCCACACTGGAAACCATCGTGGGCATGAAGGATGGGTTAGTTCTGCGGGATACCCTGTCTGCATGGAAGATGATGAAGGGTTCCACAACCATGAGTGCTTGCAGCTCAGAGACTCTTCTGGCTGAAGTGATGGCCAGGAAAAAAAGCTGTTTTCCAGGAGAGAAATTTTAGCTCTGCAGAAGAGGCTGGTTCGAACGGGGCAGGGTGAGCTTTTCCCAAGACAAAGTTAATGTCCCAAGCTGGCATTTGTACCCTTCTGGGGGGCCTCAAGTTGCTAGACCCTCTGAAGAACTGTTTGATCAAAGGGTGTGAGAAAAGGGGCTGCTCAGTGGGAAAATGAGCAGAGGTAGCAGATGCATGAATTTTTATAGAGGAGAAAGAGAGACCACTGTGTAGTAGGTCAGCTAAGTAATCCAGGATGAGAGGGATGGAGGACTGTACCATATTGGCTCCCTTAGCCTGGATCCATGTGCAGAACCTTTTCCGTTTATCTGCATAAGACTTTCTGGTACCAGGATGTCTAGCCTCACGGATAACATCGAGAACCTGTTTACTTAGAAAGGCAGATTGGTTGGGGGTTAGGGAATAAACCAAGCTGCCAAATTGAGAGTGTCTGCAATTTGGGATACATGAATTCTCCTTCCCTCTGGGTCAGGAGGTTTGGAATCTGAGGAAGATGCCATGGAGGCAGCGGCGAAAGGCTGTGCAGCAAGGGATACCAGTGTTGTCAGGGCCAGTCTGGAGCTATAAGAATGGTCATTGGTTTTTCCTCCCTTATTTTGAGCAGTACCCTTGGGATGGAGAGGTAGGGAAGAAAAGGCATAGACCAATAGACTGACCCAGGGGAAGGACAGGGCATCCACTTTCCAAGCCATGCAGTGATGCTCCCTAGTGCAGAATTTTCTGAGCTGATGGTTGGTGTGGGAGGCAAAGAGGTCCACCTTTGGGGTTCCCCATTTCTGAGTTATTAGGGTGAAGGTACTTCTGTAGAGTTGCCACTCATGTGGGTCCAGAAGGTTTCTGCTTATTTGGTCTGCCAGAGAGTTGAGAGAGCCTGGTAGGAATTGTGCTAATAGGTGTAGCTGCATGGAAGAGGCTGTGAGCCAAAGGATCATGGGCAGCCTGCATAGAGGGTAGGAGTGAGTCCCTCCCTGCTTGTTGATGTACCACATCACAGTGGTGTTGTCTGTTTTGATCAGGAGAACCCCTGGAGAGAGAGAAGGGGTTTGGAAGCAATCATCTCTTTTTGATTGATGCACAGAGGGATTTCCTGAGGGCTCCATTGGCCCTCTATGCACCTGATGTCCAGGTGTGCACCCCAAGCGTAGTCTGATGCATCTGTGGTGAGGGTCTGGGTGGCGGGGGTAGGGAGAAGGGCAATCCCTTGTTGTGGGAGCATGCTGTTGCCCGCTACAGAAATTCCTTTCTGAGGCAAGGAATTATAGGCAGAAGAGTTTCCAGGTCTTGAAAGTGTTGACACCAAAGGCTCTTTAGGTACCATTGAAGTTTCCTCATGTGCAGTCTGGCACATGGAATGAGTAGTATGCAAGATGCCATGAACCCCAGAGCTTGCAGATCTTCCTTGCAGATAGGTGGGGCCTGGTGGCTAGTTGAGAGATGTATGTCATCAGGAAAATTTGTTTCTCTGGTGTAAGGAATGCCATCTGGGATGCTGTGTCCAGACTTGCTCCCAGGAAGATTATCCTTTTGGTGGGCACCTGTTTGGTTTTCTTTTTGTTGATTGTGTATCCTATGGAGGTTAGTAGTGTCTTCACACATGCTAGGTGCTTCAGCAGCTTTTCCTGGCTGTCTGCCTGAATAAGGTAGTCATCTAAGTATGGGTAAACCTGAATATTTCTTTGTCTTAAAAATGCAATGGCCAGAGCCAGATATTTTGTGAAAACTCTGGGAGCAGTAGATAAACCAAGGGGAAGTGCAGAGAACTGAAAGTGTTGACTTCCTGCCCTGAAGCAGAAATATTTCCTGCATGATTTCCTGATAGAAATGTGGAGGTAGGCCTCTTTTAGATCTAGGGTGGCTAGCCAAGCATCCCTGGAGAGCATGGGTAGCAGTTGTTGGAGGGTGAGCGTTTTGAATTTTGGGATCACCAGGAAGGTGTTTAGAATTGATAGATTGAGGATGGGGCACCAGGTGCCCTCTGTTCTGGGCACCAGAAAAAGTCTGGAGTAGAAGCCTTAGCCTATCTGTTCCACAGGAACGTGCTCTACTGCTCTCATAGAGAGAAGGAAAAGGATTTACTTTTGAGCCTCTGCCCACTGATTTGGTGGTAGATCTGGGAACCCTTTTAGTGTTGTAAGGGTATGGAAGGAGAATTTGTATCCCTAAGACACAATATTTAGAACCCATTGGCCCTTGGTTATGGTGGCCCAAGTGCTTGAGTGAAATGAGAGTTTTCCTCCTAAGGGTAAGCGAAGGTGAGCAGAGTGGGCAGGAGTAGGAGGTGAGTCAATGTAAGTTCTTACCATAAGGGAGAGGCTTAGAACTCCCTGGTTTTGAAGTGGAGGTAGTCCACTGCTTAGATCACTGCATTCCTTGGGGCTGCTGTCTGAGTGGTCTGTTTCCACGGGGCCTAGGCTGGTTTACTCAGAGCAGGAAAGGACCAGTGCTTGCAGGGACAATGCCTGCTGAACCTAGGGGGCTGGACTTGTAAGAAATCCTTAACTGTTTGCATAGATTTTGCTTTTTCTTCCATCTTTTTTAATACCTCTTCTGCCTTAGTACCAAATAAGTTATCTTCGTGCAAGGGGGCATCCAACAATTTAGATCTGACATGGTCTGGCAGGGGTTATTCCTTAAGCCATGCATGTCTTCTAATGACAGCTCCAGTGACTGCTGACCTGCAAGAAGCTTCTAGAGTCAAAGTGTGTTTAGTTACTTGACTTGCAGAATGTATTAATTCTTGTAAATCTTTAGATTCTGCCCAAGCAGGAAGGAAAGACATTTTTTGTTTAAGGTGTTACAGGGTGTGTTGCTGACATTTCAGCGTATGGAACTGACAATTTAGTGCCCTAATAGCAAGAGTAGCTGAGGTATATACTTTTTTACCCCATCTGTACAATGCTCAGGAATCCCTGTCTGAGGGTGTGGGTTTCTTAGCAGAGGTTGCTTTAATTCCTTTTGGCCCTTGAGAAATGACCTCAGGGTCAGCTGCTGGATTTTTGAAAATATACTTGTGTGAGTCAGGGACTCTATAGTACCTGTCAGGTTTTCTAGGAGTGGGAGGTAGGGTGTCAGGAGTCAAGCTGGATTCAAGGAAAACATCATCCACAACATCCAGGACTGGGGGGATGGCCAAGGGTCTGTGTTGTGGAAAATCTAAGAATTCCCTGAGACTCTTTTTAGACTGAGGGTAGTCCTGACTTTCCCATTGGAAATGCTCTCTTAAAGTATGCAGGGTTTCCCCAAAGGAAAAATCCTCTGGGTGAGAGGCTGAAGGAATTGAGTCCTCTGCATCAGAATCCTTATAAGTGGAGAGGGGTTGCATGTCTTCAAAGTCAGATGCATCAGATTCATCTGACTCTTGTTCAGACAAAACTACAGGGGACAGATCTCTTTTCCTTTTCAAGGGGGTAAGCTTAGCTTGCCCTGATCAGCATGATAAGGACTTCCACCATTTTAAGCATTTGAGGCTAAGGCAAGGTAGCAGGCCCCCAAGAGTAGGTCATCGGTTTCTTGGGTGTGGTTCGAACCCTGGGCCTAGGAAACTCAGTTGTTTTTGAAAGAATGGTAGTCACGAAAGAAGACGTCAGTTTGTGTTGAGATTCGGCAGTGCGAAGGACTTCCTCGGAAGCCAGTGCCTGCTCAGCTGCTCCAGACCCATCCAAGGCAGAGACGACTGCAGGATCCTTAGTCGAAGAAGAGTTTTGCGGCATACCGGACTCTGAAAGGGTCTTGGTAGTGGCCTGCGAATCAACAGAAGCAGACATCAGGGGCTCCGAAAGCACCTCACTGAGTACCGGAGGACTGACCATCAGCTTAACGGAAGCGTCGTCGGTAGGTTTGGAACTGTGCGGTCTGTCTCTGTCTTTATCTTTATGTTTTTTTGGAAGATCTGCTGTCAGATGGTTTACTGAAGCCATATCGGAATTCTAAGACTGCAAATGAAAGTATATGGCTACAATAAGGGCCCGATGATGGATAGTTCTGGCGTTGAACAAAGCACAGAAGTGGAAAAAAGAAACTTCGTGGTCTGGGCCTAAACAAGTGATGCAGTAAGAGTGGAAGTCTCAGCGTGGTATTTACTTTCCACAGGCGAGACAATTGTTAACTTTTTCTGACATCGGTTAGTGCAAGAAAAAAGGATCCCCAATGGGGAACTTAACTTTAGAAGACTTCAACTTCAGTTCAGTAGATGAAACTCAGGTAGCGGCTGACCGGCAATTGTGCGAACTGCTTCTGCTTCAGGCTCCATGGCATGAAAGACTGATGCACTGGCGTCGGCTGCCTTACTTTATACTACTGATGACCTGACGTCAGTCCTCAAGCGACAGCAACCGACGCAGAAATACTAAGCATCTGGTATTCGGGCCAGCCAAGGGCTTCCCTGGCAGGGATAACCCATATGTGATGGCTGCAACAGTGAAACACGAAGAACATCTTCTGTCTTAAAAACAGACAGATGACTGTGGTCCAAAATTGGCCTTAGGTCCCCTGTCTTCTATGGAACTAAAAACAACCTGGAACAGACTCCAGAATCTAACTTGTATGAGATGACCTGTTGGAAGACTCTTTTTTTTTTTATCCAACAGCTTTAAGATTTCTGATGTTGCAGACTCCATCTGATCAACTGGCACTGTGGGAATCATTTTCTTTACTTTCAAGGAGGGGGAAAAAGAGAAGAATATAGCTTCTGTAGTTATCATCAGCACCCAAGTATCTAGTATGATGGCCTGCCAGGCTTGAGGATGCAGGGATAAGCACCTCTGACTGCATCCAGAGTGCAGCAGTTGGACAAACTTTCAGGAGAGTTCGAAAGATTTGTCAGTAAAAGGATCACGAACGCCCTGACTCTGTGTTCCTCCCTTGCCCCAAGGGCAATTTCCATTGAACTTGCTCCCCCTCTGCCTTGGGATGATCTGTCTGTTGGAGCATCCTAGTTGAAACCCTGTAATTTTCTGAACCACATCTTCCTACCACTACTGTGGTTCCTGGAAAATGTTCTCTTTTGGGTAGAGAAGCGGATTACAGGGGCAGAAAAATTCTTACCGTCAGCTCACTCCTGGTAATTGTTTCCCTAACCATTGAACCAAAGAGTGTTGAACAATCAAAGAACGCATTAAGGAAGGATGTCTTGCAGCTTTCTGCAAAGTCACACAATCACATCCAGGTGTGCTGGCAAATGGCTATGTGGGCTCCTGCTGCTTTTGGTGTACCATCAGCTGCAATGGAAAGCAGATGCATGGATATGTGGGACATCAACTTTACGATAGACAAATGGGACTCCATTGTTTTTTGGATATCCATTTGTAGGTTACCTGACAGATATTTGGTGAGTTCCTTGGTCAGGTCCCCCTGGAAGTGTGTCATGTGGACCAGGTACTTCAGCACCTTAAAGTGTAAAAGTTGCAGCTGCATACATCTGTTTCCCAAACTTACACAATACTCTTGATTCCCTGTTAGGACAGACAAACATACTCTCTTCAAAAAGTTAATTCTTAGTGGCTGTTGCAACAACCATGGCATCTACCAGGGGACCCTTGCCACAGTGTTTTCTGTTATTTGATATGATCAAGATTTTATCTGGTTTCTTAGAAATTGGCTTTGCTTTATCTGGATCCTTCCAAGCCCATTGAGCTACAAGTTCTATAAGTGCAACACAACTGACAGTACAACCAAAGAGGTAGAACAACCAGTTCTAAATGCCTGAAGGAACACAGATTCCTCAGGGGAGGCTGTACTGGTGGACCAACCCCCATGTTGTTTCTTCAATTCCAAAAAGTCACAGAAAGTGACATCCTCTAGAGGGATCTTGGGGATACACCCCTGTCATCCAAGCCTATCTTTAGCAACTGTCTCCTATTACAAGTCTGTTTTCTGTGACCCAGTCTAGTTAGGACTTCTGGTGACAAGTCAGAATCAGACTGGGAACACGCATGGTGAGCATCTCAAAAACTGAATGAAGCTGGCTCTCCCTGTCAACCTGGATATGCAAAGTAAGACACGATATCCAAAAGGAGTTGGGATGCAGCCAAGTGCGTGAAGACCACCTCTTCCCTAGGACTAGCAAGAACCTGTTTGAAAAACTCAAATGCCACAGTGGAGATCAGAGCTGATGAGACTCCCCCACCCGCAGATTGAGATTTATGAAGAGCCTCCCCCTGATCCAACCAGCCATTGATCCAAAGCCAACAGTGGAGCCAAGCTATCAAGTGTTGAGATGCAGATTGAGAGTTCCAAAAATTCTGATGTTAAATCCATGCCTCAAGCCCCATCACTAATGCTTCAGCTCCAAGACTCATCCTGATGCACAGTCATGGGAGTTAGGAAATTAAGAGATACTGTCAAAGGCAGCAAGGCAGCGGCCATGGTGGTGCAGCGGTTAGCGTTGTTGCCTCACAGCAAGAGGTTCTCCGGTTTGATCCTCAGCTGGGGTGCCTTCTGTGCGGAGTCTGCATGTTCTACCTGTGGTCGCGTGGGTTTCCTCCGGGTGCTCCGGTTTCCTCCCGCATACCAAAGACATGCTGTAGGTGGATTGGACAATCTAAATTGGCCCTAGGCATGAGTGCGTGCATGTGTGTGCCTTCTGTGGAAGGTTGGGTGGCGACCCCTAACCGGGAATAAGCCAAAAGAAGAAGATGTCAAAGTCAACAAGGCTGTCTGATCGGACATGGGTGCTTCCAGAAAGCTAGGACCCATGGGCTTCTAACATCCTGTGTGTACACTGCTGAGAGAACCCCTAGAAGAATTTGCATCCTAAGGAACCTCCACATCATCCTGTCTTTGTCTGCCTCATTAAGGCTCCTCAATGATCGAAAGGACCTTGAAAATGATGCCACTGAAGATGGTCTTAAGTGCTTCTCCTGCTGGAAAGGTGAATGAAGCTGAGGACTCACTGGCTCTGCTGAGAAATGAGGAGGAAGCATTTGTGATCCGAGAAGGACTGGATCCATTTGTCTAGGAATTTTTGGTGCCAGATCCAATGGTTCTGATGGGACTGAAGACAGCTTCCTGGTCTGGTCTGACCTTTTTTCCTGAGAATCTGTCTTTCTTCCTTTCTTTTTCCTTAGGTTTCTCCTTTTCTTTTTGTCTACGTTTTTTCCCCCTTTTCAGCTGGGAACACAGAAGGAACAGCAGTAGAAGTATAAGCCTGGGTAGATATATTTGTATGTGCAGGGATAAGACCCTTTTAGACTAATTTGTCTCTACACCCTTCAAGGGCCCTGGTACCAAAAGAGGCATATGCCTCACATTTGACGTCAAGATGAGCTGCCAACAGGCAGTAGACAGAAAGTGAGTGCAAGTTCTGCAGCAGAATCTTGTAGGCACACATTAACTTTTTAAATCCTTGAACCTTGGCTGCCATGGAAAAGCACACTATCAACAAAATACACCACCACCCTGTCACAAAGACAATTCACTATATATTGTATAAAAAACAAGAAAATTATACAGAGGTGATATATTTCATGTTAGAAGATCTGAGGCGTAATAAGTGGCACAAGAAGGAGAAAGAGTTAATATCCTTTTTCTTTTTAAATAACATATATAGATGTTAAGAGTGGACATGAAAAAGTGGAAACAACTGCCAGAGATGGCATGGGGGGGGGACTAATGACTCAGTTGAAAAATGTCTTTCAGGACCCTCAAAAGCAAGTCCTTGATCAAGTGGCAAATGGGATCTGAGGTATTTGGGGGCAGAACAGGGATTATGGGTATAAGGAGTAGTCAGAGCCTTGGATCCACAGCTTCTGTAAGCAACAAGGTTGGATCCAATAACCCAAAGGTTGAATCGGATTTTTTGGTATAGCCAATTTCTCTTCCTCTACACCTTAGTACAAATGTTTGTTTTAAACAAGATCTAAATGGCAATCTGGGGTGGATGAAAGTGACTTCTTAACTGGTAGAGAAACTTATTTTTCCAGTTCAAGCATAGCATAGGGGAACTTCTCTGTCACCAGTGCAAGGGCTATGAAAGATAAGGAGCCTGTAAGGTGAACAACAAGCAGACCCAAGGTAGCACAGCAGAGTCCACAGGCATGGCAGACAAGTACCAGCAATTATTTGACTCATGGCACAAACAGTACAAACATTTGCTCCATCTCATCCTGTGACCTACATATGCTTTTCTGGCAGGATTATTCTCCTAATATCTGTGGCATCACATCACACTACCACCACTGTATCTACTGTAATGTTCCATTTAATACAGATTGTCCTGGGCTATTTCTAGAGCACTTAAAACATTGATCTTGCTAGTAAACAAGACAAATGTAATTTGTTTTACCAAGTTATTTTTATTTCATAAATGTAATTCTGCTGGGTGCATCAGTTGTCTTAAACTAAGGAACCAGTGATAACCATTCAGGCCAGTAACATTTCTGTAAGTTTTATAATGTTATCCAGAAGTGTAACGCAGATAGGATAATGTGTTTTGTGCCCCCACCCCCTGCACTTTGTTCTTTAGCCTGAAGTGTTTTCTTTATACAAAGTGATTATCTTTTGTCACAGATCATAAATGACAAGAATGAAAACTAAATATACAACAAAAGAAAATAATTTGAAAATTAAAGAAAAAAAAAAAGGCCAAGTGTTAAAGAACTAATTCTGGAATGCCTTAGAAGAGGTTTATGTGGTGTAGCTGGGGTTTATCTTCCTTTAATCAGGTTAGCCTTTGTGCTTACATGTATCAGTAAGAAAAAAAAACTTAACCATTCTGGAAATTACAGTTAACTTTTAACTGCTAAAAGCAATGCTTCCACAACTTGTGATCATACAAAGTCAGGCCAAAGCACCACCTGCTTGCTTTAGTTATCCAACTACAACTGAGTTTTGGTGCTTTACTCTAGCTATGGGAATACAAAATTCAACTGTACAGCTATAAGACAAAAAATCCAAAGGAACTCCTCTTGAAAGAAACAAAATATTACAGTACTATACAATTATACTGCTAAGTTTCCAGGCACATTAAAATATGAAATCCCTGGGTTAAATTACACTTAACGAGAGAGCAGAGATTCAATAAGCCATGAATACTGTTTATTCAGTATCAACAATTTTATTTCTAAGTTGCATTTTCTTTGTGGAGCGTAGGAAGAACAGCAGAAAAATATTAACTTGAACACACACATACAACACTCTTATTTCTACAGCAGTATTTTTTTTTTATATTTTACAGTCATCCTGGAATTAACAATCATGTTTCCGGAATGGCACCCTCTAATTAAGCAATTAATAACATGTGGCTGTGGGTAAAGCAGGGTTTACCATGACTGGTGTTGTTTTGTTATGAGGGCAAAGCTTGAGTGACCAATCAAAGCAGTCATAGTTAAACATGCTTTACCCACAACCAAATATTATGCATTGCTATTATACAATTAAATTAAAGAGGATATTTTTTACCTTTTCTAAGCAATGTCAATGTTTTACTTTATTTTAATCCCATCTCATCTTGGGATGTAGTATAGGTGTTGTATGTCGGCATAGATGCTGATGATAGTGCAGTACATCTGAATAAGACAAATTGCTGCCACTTTTTGTAATGGGGTCAGAAATGTGCATGTAACCAGCAGTTTACATTAGGACTTACAGTCACACATGGTATGTTTGTTTATTTAACAAAACACAATCCAGAGTCAGCAGATAAGACCAGTTAACATACAACCAGGAATGTATCAAAAGAAGAAATGTTACCAGATGTCATGGCTGTAGGTATAAAACTTTAATAAAACTCTCAAAAATAAAACATAAAACAGATACAAGTTTTCATGACCTAAACTAGTCACTTCTTCACATCAATAATACACAAGAAACACATTAAATAAATAACTCAGTTCAAAATTACCACTTAAGACAATGTGATCTTTACAGTAATCTTAAAGGCAAATGTTCATTAAGTCATTTCCCTCTATCACTCTGCAATTCCAAGATCCACTTTGTTTCAATACATTCGGTCTTAGGTTTTACACCTCCTCCTCCAACAGGCACATTAGAGAGTTCTAGGACATTAAACCTACAAATGTGATCATTACCAGCAGCAAGAATATGTTTAAATAGAGCATTTTTAGTATCTTGCCTATTCACATTATACATATGTTCATGTAATTCATCATTCAACATTCTATTTGTTTTTCTAACATAGAAACTATGAGACACTGCACAAACAAACGTATACCAAATTACTACTTTTGCAAGTAGCAAAATAACTTATAAACCTTGTGTGTGTCAGGATGCATAAACTCACTGTTCCTATTAACATATGGGCACATATTACATTCCCCTCATGGATGAGTACCCACATATATGAGGTATAAGAGTGTTCTGGGGGAAGTACCCAGATTTTATTTTAGGAGTAATAGGTCTGTTACTATAGAAGGTTTATCATCCAAGTAGTGTACTGTACAGTTTTCACTGCTGAAGTCGAAGCTACCCACAGAAAAGAGAAGACTCTATGTACATCCCCACAACATAATCCTATTACTACGTTTTTCTACAGTCCAATGCTTTTTAATAATAATGGAATTTATGCAACAGCGCTAGTGGCTGCCCCTTTCTTATACATTTCTTAAACAAAAATTTCATTAAATACTTATTCCATCTCCAAAAATAATACTGTAGTATAAATGATTCTTCTCTCTGAATAAGCAATGAATGAGCCAAGAAGCATACGCTTGCAGTCCAGAAAGCACTGAGCAACATGAATACACTATATATTTCCTAGCAGATTAAATGGGAAAAACTGCATGTTTTCATTGTTACAGTTTAAGTTCAAAATTTAAGTTTCAGTAGCTTTGTAGTAAT
Organism: Protopterus annectens; assembly: GCF_019279795.1. NCBI lineage: Eukaryota > Metazoa > Chordata > Ceratodontiformes > Protopteridae > Protopterus > Protopterus annectens. The sequence continues at coordinate 364,376,659 of NC_056750.1, read as the reverse complement.
GCTGAATATTTTCATGGTAGCACCAGTCTTATGGTGACAATAACCATTTCCCCGTCCCACCTATAATTTGTAAATGCTGCCACATAACCCCCCATCTTCAGAAACAAGTGGTAGTATTTCATACATTTCTGTCTTTTTATAACTTGTACATCATTTCCTGCTCCAGGAATGTTTGTTTCCAAGCCTGGTTCTCAAGAATACAGCCCAGTCCATCACAACATGACTAGCATGTATCTATTATCTACTTTTGAAATGTGTCCCTGTCCTGAATTGCCCGCTGTTTCCATTTATAACCTTTTCAAAATACATACCTTGTTTTACCATTTTCAGCCACTCTACTTCTATATGAGTATAAGACAAGAAGCACTTTTGTAGTTAAATGTATAAAGAGCTCTAATGTATCTGAGAATAGTTATGCATATTAATTGTTTAAAGGATGCTAATGCACATTTTTGTAAAGTTACTCTTACTGTATGCTTCTACCAAAGCTGTTACTTACTGTAGCGAAGTGTATAAATGTATCCATTTCTCTAAAAAATGCAAATACATGGGTCAGATAAACAGAATATCCTTACTGTGTAATACGGATGTGTGTCATAAATAAGGTGGCAAAGTTTGTATAAATAGCTAATGTCCATAGATAGCATTCTACAATGAGTGTGAAATAGTCTATAACCTAGTGACTCTCAAATCTGAAAGCAGGTTCATACAAAAAGTAATTCTCAATACACTATCATTTCACTGCAACTATTTTATAAAACATCAGTGGATATGTGGATTATGCTTCTCTTGAATCCCCTAGGAAATGAAGTAGAAAGGAATTGGAAATATATACTTTCTTCTTTGACAGCTAAATCAATTACTGCAAGCACAAAGGCAGAAAACTAATCACTAGAGAGGGCTGTAAACATTCACTTAATTCTATCATTCACTTGGAAAGGAAACATGCAACTCATGAAACAGCATCATTATTGATTCTTGTTTTTATGGTTACAGTATCTGTGCAAATGCTTTGCCTGTGCTTTGATGACCGATACAATGATTAAGCTCACTTTACAGGACGACGGGACATACAAGAAAGCCGCAAACAACAAGTAGTAAGATATGTTAAAACTGGTCTGGAGGCAACCACTCTAGCTATTGGTAACACAATTCCATTGTAAAAGCCCCTCCTGTGGGATCAATAAAGTATTTCTAATTCTGATTCACAGCTAATTGAGACAGCTGCATGGCACATGTGGCATTATCTACCTTGATTAAACCCAAACAGTACTTGGCAAACAGTACAAAAACAGCTAACGTGATTAGACTTGTAGTCAGAATATTCTCAGCGTCATTTACTTTATTTCTGCAACAGCTGCACCTCAGTCACACATTTCAGATATTAACTAATGCCCCTGAAGTACAAAGTCCATAATTCTTATTTTGTGAGCTGAAATTAAGTAAAATTCCTCAGTAGCCATAAAGTTTACATTCTTTCCTCCAACATTCTAAGAGCAGCTCATGTAGTAAATTATATACATATATTAGTACAAATGGCATGCCATATAATGAACTGTTAACATAAATGCACAGAAAGCAGTAAAGGAAGACATTTTATAGGCTCAGAGGTATGTACGAGGCTAATGACCACTGCCAGCTTTTGCATCCCAAATCTCTGACAAGTGTAACCAGGAGCTCTGGAGATGAAACATTAACAAGTAGTCACCTGAAAGAGGAACCATTTACAAGCTGCCTGTGTCCCTTAGAGACATAGATGCCAAACCAGAAATGAACTTCCTGTTCCTCATCCAACTGTTCAAGTTACACATGTTATCTGAAAGCTCTTCCACTTCTCTTTGCATCATTACTGCAATTATATACACTCAGTTTAAGTCATAACTGTGCTGCAGACAGTTTCACATGATTTTGTTTTCAGGACAAAAAAGGATAACAGGGTCAAAAGTGACAAATGCAATGCAATCATGTTCAGTATAATACTGGTGGGGAGAAGCATACAAGAAAGGGTGACAATTAAATAGTTGAGCAACACTAGAGACAAATTATCTGGTTCAGCTGCTCATGCACGTGGGCTAAAGGAGGTAAGGATGCAGGAATTTTACCTCAAAGTAGGAAGATGTTAAAAGAAGTAGAAGTGAGAGTGCATTTGGGAATTGTTTCAGTAGTTCGTATGCAAAGGTGGAGAGGTTTTCTACATCTATAGCACCAGATTCAAAGAAAACTCTGTTTGCCACTCTTAGCTCATAGGAAGAAAAATGAAATGCTCAAGGGCTCTAAGGAAGTTCTACAATGTTACTAATAAAAGAGCTTACAGAAAATAGTTGTTCAATGCGATGAGCAAAAGAATGTACAACATTTTGTCATAATCCCTGAAGCTTGAAATGTATCTTCAAATAAAGTGCAGTTTAAGGATGGAAAGTACCTTTAATGATTTACTCATCAAAATTTCACAGGAATGCCTCCCAGCCCTTTTTTTTTTAATCCACAATTTAGCACCAGCTGATGCACTGCTAGTCTGCTATCCAGGAAATTGTGGCCAATAATTCTAAAGTAATATAGCTTCTGATACTCTACTCATATGGCCCAATGCATCATACTGGAAAGAAGAAATTTTAGAACAGCAAGTGCGAGTGATCAGAAAAGTTATAGGAATGGAAAAACCCCAAGAGTAAGTGATGTAATACACATTCAGTGCTTTAGGTAATGGAAGAATACAACACCAGTAAGTTAGACAACTCAAGAGCTCTGCGAATAGTATTTGTGAATGTGTATAGAACTGCAGGGGTTCTTTGTCCTTTGAATCCAAGCTCCTCATGCAATTTGCAAATCACTTCACTCAGTTTAGTATTCCAAAAAAAAACAAATACTTGGGTGTACTTCTGGTGGAAAGTGATAATTTAAAAATCAAGTGAACTTACACATTTGCATAGCAGAAATTCATGGTAATTTCTGATACTGAAGCCCACAAATGTCATAAACATTAAACACTTACCTCTTCTGTTTTCATATTGTAGTCACAGATGTGATCATTTCTAGCACATATTACTACTTGTCACAGAATCTTTCAAATATTATGGTAAACTAGGACCAAGAAGTCATGTAGAACCTATACTATAATGCCCCTTTAGATTTAGTCTTCTTCAGCCGTCATTACATACACAGACATCCAACTAGGAAAATGTCTTTAGTTTGTAAGAATATCTATTCATGTGGATAAATGATAGTTTGTAACAGTTTATTCAGCTTTGAAAATTATATATTATGCAAATGAAACATCTTCCACAAAAGGAGTTTATAAAGTGTTTTACTTTTTTAGACATTTATCATATTTCCTACATTTAATGAAATGCTCTTATAGTTCCAGAGTTGGACTTCAGAAGAGAAAGTACATGCACCACATGGTTTAGTTTAGATGTGTCCAACCTGCGGCCCTCAGACCTCTGCCATGCGGCCCTCTACCTCTAACTCCAACATCGATGTACGCATGCCCCAAAACACTTTTTTGTTGTGTTTTTTGTGGCAGTGACCTGTAACTCTAACATCGGTGTGCGCATGCACCAAAGCATCCTTCTAGTTTTGATTTTTTGTGCCAAAGAAGGGTCTGTGTGTTCACGCCATTATTTCGTGCCAAAGAATCAATGCATGTGTTCTTGCTGAAGAGGGACTCATCTATGGATTTGCTGCCATTGCCTTTTAAAGAGATAGCACTTAACCGGTGTTAATAGGTAAGTATGGTGTGAGTGAGTGCATGCATGAAAGCAGAATGTTTGTGTGCGTGAAAGTAGAAGTGTGTGTGTGTGTGCGTGTTTGTGTGCATGTCAGAGAGACAGAGAGAGACACATGCACAAAGAGGCTAACATACAAAAAAGTTAGCTCACAAATGCATCCTACATTAAAAGTACACTTTCATTAAATTGCAGCTTTTCTGACAGGGAGAGTGTTGTATTGAATATGAAATCATACCTCTCAACTGTATGGATTTTCGAAGAATGTCTGGATTTTTGCCTCATCTTCCAATTTGTGTCTTTTGCTTAGGAAATAAAAGTAGTCATCCAAGGTAATGCAGTCCCAGGGATTAAGAATGAGACAGCAGCTTAGGGTTAATGGGTCAATAATGGATTGACTAATGTGGGACTGTAGCATATAAGTTTGTTTTTTTTGACAAACAAAAAAATCACCCAGTACTGTCTTGTCATTGGTGGGTTCTAAGCAGTGGTAGATTGGACAACAGTAAGCATATCTTTGGTGGATCATCAATACTGGCAAATCAGGTGGGCACAATGTCATTTTTTAAATGTTGGGGGCTTTATTGTGTATGTGTGTGTTTGTGTTGGGAGTACTGCAATAGTAGATGATTATTAAAGACAGAGACTTACAAACTGTGGAGAATATGTTTCTTTATTTCAAAACCTGATACTTGTGTACTAGGAATACCAAAAATAGATTTTTTAAGACTTAGCTTCTTGCCATTTACAGTGGATGGGCATTTACATTTAATGGACAATGTTAGCAGTATGAGTGTGGTCCTGTAGGGATCTGGAGGATGCTAAGTCTACCACTGCCAATGTCTTGTAAAGTGACCTGGAAATGGATATTGGGATGTTACTAAAAAATGCAAGTGGGCTTTGAAACGTAGTTTAATTAAACAAAGTGCACTTGCAATTTACAGGCCATAATTTAATTTATTTCAGGTAGTCCAGATCCTGGTAGATTGTATACCATTAAACTTAACTAGGGAGAGGTGTCATTCTGTGGAAATAAGCAGACCTAGTTTCAGTGAAAGCTCTGTGGTTGTTTGCAGGTAGGAAGTTGCAGAATGTGGAGCCAATGTGTTTTATTATTTTTAATGGAGTTGTCATTTCAAAGTATGGTTTTCTTTGTTGCAAAAGAAGGCAGGATTGAATGAGCCATATAATGTTTAACTGACAATGGGATAGAAACATTATACGTGATGTATAATGTTTGCAGCTACACTTATTTCAATGGTGTCTGTGATGCATAACTATTTTTGGGCCTGTGTCCCAATTTTATTTTTCGCTTTGTCCAGAATTCTTGCTCTAAGGTTGAGAGGTATGGTTCCATGCTAAATCAGAAGGTTGCATTTACCTTGGAAGACTTTTCAGCATAATTATGAGAAACAGAGCATTTTTAATATCTCCACTTATTTCCAATATAAACTGCCATGTGACCTTGCAAATAACTTTCTTATTACGCTACTTTAATTCTTTTGGAATTGACAGGTATGCTTCATTGGTTTGGAGGTAAGCATAGTGTGCTGTGACTGATTTCTTGCAGCAGTCTGTGGCTTACTTATCACAATAACCTTTCTGTGTTTCTGGGTGTGTGATCAGTTTAACAGTTTTAAAGATGTTTTCCAAAATTAAATAAATACATAAATTTAAAAAAGTAATCCTTTCTTCACTTTGAGCTATTGACAAAGTGTGGGAATTTGTTTTTTTCTAAAGCGATGGTCAGCATTACAGCTTAGTAAATGGCCAGTCTGTGTATAACTTCTGCACAAATTAAAATGTCTGAATGTCAAATGGCTTTAGATTGGAGGGAAGTTATATGTTTACTCCAGTATGTAGTATGATCTTAGAGAGTTTATATATTTCTTATTGATTTAATTTTTGCTGAACAGTTGTTTTATTTATTGATGGTCCTTTTGGTGGTGGGAAATTGCATGGATGAATCCATTTCTATTATGATTTTTTTTCAGATATTTTGACTTCCAGACAATTTCAATTAGTGAGACTGTGTCATGTGATTACTGAGGTTGCCTATTTTACAAGTAGGGGCCCCTTTCCTGTGTGCGTGTGTGTGTGTGTGTGTGTGTGTGTGTGTGTGTGTGTGTGTGTGTGTGTGTGTGTGTGTGTGTGTATGTGTGTGTATAAGAGAGGGATTTAATATGTATACTGAATATATTTTTGCAAATGGAATTGTTAGTTAAATAGGCCCCTCTTCTTAGACAAGTAGACTTGAGTAACCAATATTAGATCTTAGCCATCCAGCTGGGAAAGTTTAGTATGTGGATTTTCCTTCCGGTTTGATGAAGGCTGTGCTACTTACTTAAGGAGTACATTCATGGCTATCCATCCAGTTGTAGTGTTGTTGAACTACATTGTTTGATAATGAGAGGAGCTTTTTACAGAAGTTGAAAGTTTGTGTGTCAAGAACCTGTCCATACAAAGTGGCTTGTTTATGTTGCAGTGAAGGCTGTAGTCTTTGTAGTGAGCGTATTAAATATAACCAGTATTTCTGAGGTGGAGAAAGTCTCCTAAGGCAGGATCTTTCTTAGCCTGGAAAGCAAGTCAGTGATGAAATTTATAGTGGCCAGTGAGAGACAGAGGAAAGCAAGAAGCATTTTAGTCTGTTTGGATAACAAAGTGAACTCAGTCCTTTGACCTTTTTTGTCAGAAATGGTTGAGTCTTCTTTTGGCATGGTGTTTTGCTGAGGCACGTGCCAAAAGGGTGTTGCACTCAATAATTGCTCTTGTAAAGGAAGAATACAGGGATGTTATGACCTCCTTGTCCCTGGATGAGATACCCTTACAAATGAGGTGGGCCATGTAAAAAGCTTTCCGTACAATGGAGAAAACGTGGTGGTCAGAAGTCAGGTTTCTATCAACCTGGATTCCCAAGCACCTCACGACTGATTGCGTGCTTACAACATTGTTATTAATGTGATAATCTGTGGGGACATCACTCTCCACAATGGGGATGATTGTGCATTTTTTGGCATTTAGCTTGAGGCCATGTTTCTGGCACCAGTCATTTGTTTGGGTGAGACCCTCTTGTAGCTTATTCAGAATTGTTTTATTAAGTCATTAATGTGAATTCTTTACTTTATTGCAACTTTGTTGGCTTACTTTTGTGGATTATAGTATTGTAGGACTGCTAATGTTGACATTGTATGTAGATGGACTGCTAGAGTGGTTTTCCCAGTGAAAAATGCTAGTGCTGTAGTGAATATCTGTTTATTTGTAAAACAAAATCTATATATTAACTAAGATGTTAGAGTTAGCTGTTAGATTAGAGAATTAAAATCAGAATGAGAATTAGAATTTTAAGGCAAATATTAGGCATTTATTACATTTATTAATTGTTCGAATCACCTACAGTACAGCCAGGAGGTCGACTTTGGTCTGCTGTGGCAGCGAAAGAGTTAACTATATGATATGTTTTATATGCGGCCCCAAGACAATTTCTGTTCACTCAATGCGGCCCTGGCAATCCAAAAGGTTGGACACCCCTGGTTTAGTTAAAAACTATGTACCTCACCTCATTTAATATCATCTAAAACATCTGCATTTTAATAACATCATTTGAAATATCTAAACAACGAGAGCAATAGTATGCAATTACCAGGTACAGTTCAAAATTATGTAAGAAAAACAATTTTATTAATCTCGAAAACAAAACAGTTATCCTAAAGTGGGAAAAATTATTTTATTTGTAATAGTGGTTTTACTTTTCTGAAGGGGAAAATTAAAAGTATTTAATCTTTATTGAAAAATTGTGTTTTATTGTATAAAATAAATTATGTGAAAAAAAGGATTTTATAAAAGTCTTAATGTTGGTTTGGTTTGCAATAAAAATATAAATGTGTTGCTGCAGTTTTACCAAATAATGTAAATATTTTAAGAAAATGAATCAGTTTTGACTCCTAGCACTAAATGATGCTAAAAGTGTTTCTTCTCAAATGCAAATAAAGTGGTGATTATCACATTTTTCAGCTACCAGGTTTGGTATGTGGTAAGTGCAGATAAATACAACAAATGTGTCCTACCAGATGATACAGTCCTATAATAAGCCACCTACCACATTTAACAATAATTCCACTGGCATTCATTTATGGCACAGTTAGACAACATTTGGTGAATTTACAGACATCATACTGCAGCATACTTCTGCAGATGGTTGATATTTTCGGTACTTGTGTATTATCGCAACCGGAATTTCCTGATTGCGAATACCGCCTACTTACAATGAGTGGCCAAAACAGTTCTAACTGTTAATCATAGTCGTTACTACTGTCCAAAAAGTTTACATGACTTTAAGGAACATGAACAAATTTAAGAAATCCTTTTCCTGTTTTGCAGGCTTTACAGATGCACGCATGAGTTGTCATGGCTGGTGTCGTACTGTGTGTTGGACTATTTTTACACTGGGCAATGAATCCTTCTAAAAAGAAAAACTCAGACGCTGTTTGCTTCTGGTAAACTTGGTCTTTGTAAGCAATATTTAATCAGTCTTTTAATAACCATTGCATTATAAATGATTTGACATTATGAGGGTGGATATTCTGCACTTGTATAGATGTCTTTCAGTGGTAAGCCCCTGACATGTTTTATTACTGTCTTTCAGTCATTTGGTCTTTACTTAATTGCCCCGAATTGGAAGGGTGTCAGTAACTCTGCAGTCATTTTGACTGTTGCCATTGTAAAATGAAGGTGGAGATGGCATCTGTAGTGTAACTGACATCAGCTAGTATAAAGGTTTTTAAATGCAAAGGACAATAGGTAGCCAATCTGTTGGGTATTTCTGTAAAACAGGATTTTGAGAAACTGATCCTATAGAGTGAGAAAAGCAGAGGACATGGGAATTACAGGAGTGCTTCAAAAGTATCAAGAAGGGAGCTGTCACCTGACTGAGACAGAATAAAAAAAAACATTACTTCCATATTATGTCACTGAATGACCTGAACCGCATTCGTTACTTTCGGGAATAATTTGTAAATGTTGAAATAATTGCATATTACAATTTTTTAACAACAAGTGCTGCCCTGAGAAAGAATTGAAAGAAGAGAAATGCTGCCAGTGAAGTGCGGAAAGAAAGATGAACAGTATGTTTTTTCAATTTTATTGGCATCACTACAGAAAAGACAATGTTGTGGTATAAAGGCACACAGACTACATTTCTCCAGCATTAATGACAATATTTCAAGATTGTTATGTGCTTTTCGCACCCACAAAAATCTGGTTGAGATAATGTGTAAGAACCATATTTTCTTATTCATCTGTTAGAATTAAAACAACAGGATTAAGTGGCAGATTTCATTAGGATGCAGCCTGCATTTAGTGAAGAGGTGATGCTGTGTTGGGAAACCTACAGTGAAGCCAGTTGCCTCTGAGCTTCAAAGAAGAAGTTGAACCTCCTGATAGTTTCAAAAGATTACTATAACATACTTTTGTTGTACTGCAGGCACTCTCAAGGAAGGGTATGGCAGTAAATTATAATATATGTCTCAGCATACTGGAGGGACTACAGTCACAGACTTAAATTCCAGCTTTGATGGTCTTATAAAATTTAAGACCGACTTACAGGTGGGCTTTGAATCAAAAATTAAAAATACAGTTATTTGAAAATGAGGATCTTCTGCAAGATGGGTGGTGTTGTTTAACAAATATTTCATGTAGAACTGGACTTGAACCCCTCTGTGATGATTTAAAGCATTGAGATTGTGATGCCCCTGCCCTTGTCCAGTAATCAAGGAGCCTCAATCCTCACCACTACCACCAGTGAGGAATGTGCACACTGGGAGGATGACAAGTACACACATGGTAAAGTACAATTTCCCTTAAAAGCACACAGAGATCATAGTCAGTCTGGGGCTGGTTTCTCCCTCTTTCTCCAGATCCCCAATAAGACTCCCCACTGGCACATCTATAGGTTTCAGATCTCAGCTGAGTGGTCAGGCCAAAACCTCCAGCACCCTCTCTGTCCAACCAGTGCTTCGTGTCCCTGCCCAAGTAGCTAACGTGTGCACACACACACAGATTTGATTTATATACAAACACACAGATACTCCTGGGGAAGGCTAGCAGAGGTTCACTAGCTATGCCCCCTTCTGCCCAGACTATAAGGTAGTACCAGTTGCCACCACCCACTAATTATCAGCTACTATAAGGCCCTTACAAAGGGTGATCAGCTCTACTGGGTAATGTTACTATTATCCGAATGGTAAGTGTGTCTAAGACTTTAAGGCTATTTAAGAGTGACATGTACAGTGTTACCAAATATATATGCAAGTACTCTAAGAGCTTAAATATTTCTAAACAATACCAGCCACAATTAAAATGTATAAATACATTTAATAATAAATAACACAACAAGACAATACTTAACTCAATATAGTGACAACAGAGTTCAAAATCACAAGAAATACTTTAAAACACTGCAGGACAGTCTCACATAAATACAGAAAACAGCTAGACTAATCTTGCTATATTCCTATCTCTAAGAGAAATACTATGATCTAAGTCTTACTTACAGATTCAGGCAAATGCAAGTGCTGAATGGATGTTTACAGGTACAAGACAAGATACAAAATGCCCAGACTTTTTCTCTGAGAAAGTTCTTGGGTTAACTAGATGACATCACTATTTAACACCTGTCTCTAGTTCCCAAGCTAAACAGATACCAACAGAATTTAACACATCTCTATGAAAAATACTTATTTCTTAGAAGCTTGCCTGAAACTGGAAGTCATAAAACAATTAATATTTTTACATTTTAAACCTAGTAATGATTTCTGTCTTAAGACAATAAAAATAAACTCTAGCTGTAGACGTTCTGTCTTCTAGCTGTGGTAAACACAAATGTAAAACTCTTAACTTGCAAACTCTGAGAAAATAAGAAAACTCTGTATAACCCAATTTCTACTATGAAAACATACATTTGCACAGGCATAAAGTCCATATACAGCTCTGCTCTTTTTCCAGCAGGGTACACTGTGGTTACATTTTTGAAGCTCAGCATATAACATACAGGTTACTTACATTTGTAGAGAAGCCTATGGATCATATTAATATTTACAATGACATAGAATTATTTACAACATTCTAGCTAGCTGGGCTGGCAGCCTTCACAGAGATGCTGAAAATATTTATTTATTTGTACAACTTACCTACACCAAAAAGCAGCAATGTCCTCCATTCCCTTGTAGTAATTTTGCAATGTTTGCTGATATGCATCCCATTCAACAAAATACATTAAATTATAACATGCAACTTTGGTAATATTTTAAATGTTAATAGGCTAAAACAATTCTGCCTTGGTTGATCAAATTAATTCACATTTTTAATGGGCATTAATAAAACACTGCAAGACCTCCGCTTTAGAAATTTAAAGTCATCTGCGAATGAATATTAAATGAAATAAAGAAAATAATGCAGTGAAATTATTGTGTATGAAAACATCTGAAAAATATAAAACCAAAAGTACTTTAAACCAATTGGAAGACCACACATGCTTAGCCAACATTTTAAATGTCAGCCTGCATCACACCTTTTCAAATCTGAAATAAAATGGGATAGTTTGCAAGTCTTAAACTAAATCTGTCTGTTACAAAATTAAGTTTATAGCTCACCATATGTGAGGCAGAATGTAATATGCATATATGTGTATGTTTGTGTCTATATATATATATATATATATATATATATATATATTTATATATATATATATATATATATATATATATATATATATATTTATGTAGACACACACACACACATATATATGTTTGTGTCTGTGTGTATATTATATAGTTTTATATGTATACACACACATACATATGCAAAAGTGCACAGATAGTGCAGACACAGTTTATATCAGGAATGCATAAACAAATAAACAAAAATAGAGTGGAGGTGCTGTTTAGTTCACACACACACACACACACACACACACACACACACACACACACACACACACACACACACACAGGAATGGGTGATTGTTAGTGGTTATTTATATATGTTAAAATAATCTGCTGGACTGCCAATGACAATCCCCAAAAATTCTGGTCCTCCATCAAAAACATAATCCATCCAGGTACAAAAAGCAACTCCTTTACCTAACCTCTCACGACTTGAGACTGCCAGCCAGTTTATTACCTACTTCATAGACAGCACATCTGCCCTTACCAAAAACAACCCTAACCTTCATAATACCTCTAACTCCACCCAAAAGACCTAATATTTATACATCACCTTTCATCTTAAAAACTGTCCCTACTTCATACATAAAAAAATACTTCACGGTCTCAAACAATGCTCACCATCTGTTGATAACCTCTCGCCTCAATTTCACAAGATAGCAGTGCTATAACAAAGCCAGTATTAGTCCTTGTAAATAGAACAATACAAGAATCCTATGTGCTTTCCATCTGGAAATAGTCACATATAGCCCCACTACATAAAGGTGGGACCTCAGCAGAAATATTCCACTTCAGATCCATTGCTATGCTATCCCCCCCTCTTAAAAATATTGGGAAAAAAGTATCCAGAAGTAGCTTGTTTAATACTTCCAACTCCTCATGACACCTACATAAATGGCTTACACCAAAGTACATAGTACTATCACTGCCTCATTTCCTTCCTAGACATAATCAACACAGCTAGGGACATGGTGTATTGCTTCACTGTTTATTCCTAGTAGACACTGACACAGAAAACACATACACAAAATGTCGTCCTTTGGCCTTTCACACTGTACTCTCACCTGATTCAGAAACTACTTGTCTGACAGATAACAATATTCACTCTGTTCATGTTCCACATCAGGCTATTCCCATCCTATAATCCATTTTTCTCTTTCATCCCACCTCCCTGTGCAGTCTACTCCTTTCCTACCAGTTACCAATGGTGTACCCCAAAGCTCTATTAATGGTCTGCTTCTGTTTACTATCTCTCTATACTGCTTTCCAACAAGTCACTCTAATACAATGCACAGATGACTCTGGTCTTATTTGTTCCTCTGATAGACCAAACCATTTTCAACAAGTAAACAAAAAGTCTTTAACTCCATTGAAACATGGCTCCAACATGCTGAATTACTGCTCAACCTAAAACTCTTTTTCCCCATACAACCTTGACAAAGGTAAATTCAAAATAACCTCTCTATGCAGAACTAACGTGGAAGTAGTATCTTAAACTAAAATTGCTTGGCATGACCATATATGTCAGCCTAAAATGTGACCAATATATTCTAAATGCAATTTAAAAAATGAACCAAAAGTTAGTAATGCTCTATAGAACAAAAAATGTCCTCATAACTAATACTTAACTAAATCTAGCTAACACTTACCTACTACAAATTCTGGAAATACTAGACTGTTTTGGACTTCATTAAACTTGTAGGGGACTCTAAAGCATATGCTCTAAGTCACGCCATTAACATTTGTTAAAATACTTAAGAGAGGGGAAGAGGAGGGAGAAAGTAAACTAAGTAAAACAAAATGTTTTGTTATTGGTACTATCTTTATGGTGCACGATTTTCTTTGCATTGTTATTTTTTAAGTGTAATGGGGATACTAATGTAAACAGGTGCTCCTGTTTTTTTTTTTTCTTCTTTCTCCCTTCTCTCTTTCTTCTTGTTCATTTTTAAGGAATATAGGCACTGCAAAGTTAAAACAAAAGTCTTGTTAAAAGAGCACAACAAAAGAAAAAATAGTGAGCCTTTTCTCATTCTTGCACAGGGGAATGACTTGATTAAGGCCCTTAGCACGATCTAGTAAGTTTCAAGAGAAAGTAAGTAAATGAAAAAAATATTGAATATTATAAGGCTTTTTTTCTAGCAGGTAAATGATGCTTAGTAACAATTGTGTATCTGGTCCTCATGTGTCCAGGTGACAATCTGATAAAGAGAAATGGCTACGAGATAAATGTTCTCTGAAAGCAATCAAGTAATTACTCAGCTGGGAGAGCTATAAATACAAGACAAAACCACACAGCACTTAACTGAAGCACAGGCTGCACCATGCATCTTAGCATGGATAACCTTTCTTTTAGGTTAACTCAGGTTTATGAGTATGGCTGTCAGTTTAGTACATTGGTTCCTATTAGGAGTGTAAAACTTTAATATATGAAAATGTGCATGGTTTTGTGTGTTATTATTAAGGTAATAGGTTTGGGGGGTACTGGGGATGTGTTTTTTGTTGAGAGTTTTCGATAAAACAACATTTTTGTAAGGTGTGGCACAGGCTCAATTGAATATGACAAGAAACAACTGTATAAAAGATCAACCTGCCAAGCCGTGTATGCATGTAACACAAAAGCTGGAACTAGACATTTAACAAAAAAGCTTTTTATACATAAAAGGTAGAAATAACGTTTTATACAATGATGCTTTCTGTAATGTCTTTAAATGTCAATGTTCTCACAGACAAATGCAAAAAAGAAAGAGTAGGGAACTATCTTAAAAAATGCACAGTGCAAATTGTTGTGCTACAGAAGACGCAATTAGAAAGAAATGAACATGTGAATTTGATAAAGAAAAGTTTTGAGGATACCTGGGACAAAGGAAAAGAGAAGTCCTTGTATTAATTGCAAGAGGAGCTCCAATCGTCTGACAGAAGAAGATATAAATGATAATAATGGTAGATTTGTAGTAATAAGGGGCAACTGGCAAGGGAAGACAATTATACTGGCATGTATTTATATTCCAACAAAAACTGCTATAATGGAGCTTAAGAAACTTCTAGAAGAAATAATCAGCTTTCGGCAAGGAATATTGCTTACAGGTGGGGAATGGAATTTGATTTTCAACAGTGAAGATGTGTCTGGGGAGCCTAGAAGGGAAAATATAACAAAGGAGGGTAGATTTTTGAATAAATTTATGAAAATATTTGGCATGGAAGATGTGAATTCAGTACTAAGAGATCATAGTTGTTGTTTTTCTTTCGGCTTTTCCCAGTTAGGGGTCGCCACAGCAGAACTCCGGTCCGCTAATGATTGGCAGTCGATTTTTATGGTGCTGAGGTGCCAGCCCAATGCCCAACCTTCAACGAAGGCACGTCCATTCATGCATGTCTTTCAAATGCCACTCGACCGTGGGAAGGGCATGCAGACTCCACACAGAAGGTGTTCCAGCCGAGAATCGAATGGGAGAACCTCTTGCTGTGAGACAACAACGCTTCCACTGCACCACCATGGCTATACTACTAAGTAAAATTACATATTCCCCAAGATTCAAAAATTGTGCTAGGCTAGACAGAGTTTACATTTCACAGGAAAATGTGCATTTAATTGAAGGTCTTGATAACTATTTCAGATCATGCGCCAATAACAACTAAATTAAAAACACAAGGTAATGAAAACAAATCTGATACTGGTGCTTTCCATTTATGTTGAAAAGAGAGGAATTTAATAAAGTTGTAGTATAAATTATTCATGAGCTGTTAGAGAAGATATAACTTTCTTCTGAAAATATAGCTAGGAAGTGGGATAAAATTAAAGTGGAGTGTAAAAATAGACTGGAAAAAAAGAAAAGGGGATATAATTAAGTAGTAACAAGAATTATTTAAAGGGAATGACATATGTTAAAGTATTGCAAAGTAGGGGGGACTGCACAGAACAAGAGGAGGAACAACAGAAAGTAGATAGGGCTGTCACTATGCTTAGGGAGCCTTCAACAAGGAAGATAACAAGAGATCCTGTAGAAGTATTAGAAATATTTTGGAAATTCTATGAAAGTCTGTATAAAGCAGAGAAATATGGAAATCAAGAAAAGATACAAATGTAAATATTTATGGGTGAATTAAATATGCTAAGGTTAGAGGTAGGTGAGTCTCAATTACTAACAGTTAGGATAGGAGGAGATGAGATAAAAATGGTAATGTACAGCTAATCTACATGAAGGTCCCCAGGAATAGATGGTATTCCCATATACGTTTGAAATCTAGGAGGGGGAAAACACTGATAACAATCTGGAAGGTTTTGTTTAACAGTATTTTAAGAGGAAAAGTATCAACATCCTGGAAGAAAGGGGTAGTACCTGTAATACCTAAAGAGGGTAAAGATCCTTCAGATCCAGCTTCATACTGGTGCACTTCAATACTAAATCACGATTATAAAGTGTGCATGTGTCTACAATGGTTAAAAGATTGGCAAAAGTGATACCAAAATTGACAGATATGGATCAACGTGGTTTTGTGGAGGGGAGGCCAACATTTGACAACATTAACAGAACACTAATGATCCAGAGGCTCTTGATGCAGAGAAAGCATGTGACAGAGGAAGCTGGGACTTTATGAGCAGAGAAATGGAAGCATCTGCATTCCCTGATAAAATTATAAGGCTGATTAGGAGGACATATGAGGGTTCAGAGGTGAAAATTAAAGTGGGTTGGTTCCTCTCTGATAATTTCTGCTTGAGCAGAGGAAACAGGTAGGGGGTGTCCTCTTTCCTCTTTGTCATTTGCATTACATTTAGAACTACTGGCAAAGAAAATAAAGGACTCAGAAATTAATTCAAGGATATAATCTGTATGGCAGTCAAGAAAAGCTGGCTCTATTTGCAGATATTATTTAATACCTGATAAAACCAGAAAAGGATATTACAGTGTTGTGAAACATTTTGAGACAGTTTCAAATATTTTCAGGATACAAAATTAACTAAGCTAAAACAAAGGCAATAGCAGTAAATTATGTAACCACAGACAAATTGGTTTTGCAATATCCATACCTATGAGGACAAGATATAATTAAGTATTTAAGAGTATGGATTATAAATTACTCTGGTGTGGCAGTTAAGGATATGTGGAAGAGACTAAACAAAACACAGTACAAAAACTGAGAAATTGGAAGCTCTGTTATATGGCTATGGATAGTAAGATACAAGCAGTTAAAATGCTTTTAGTCCCTTTAATCTTATACACAAGTCAGGGTATATTTTTATCAACCAGAAGAGAAGTTGTAAACAACAATTAATAAACAGGTAAAGGATTTTATCTGGGAGAGGAAGATGGCAAACGTCAAGTGGAATAAGTTGATTTTTCCAATAGAACAAGGCTGACTGGGATTCCCTGATTTGAAGGGGTATTTCAGAGCTACACAGTTAAGCCTCCTACATATGGCACAAGCAGTAATCTATAATTCAAAGTGGAAAGTTCTGATGATGAAATGGGGGGTGGGCTCAAGAAAAAAAGAGATTGGGAGTTTTGATGCACACCTTTAAGGAGAATAACAATAATCATAGAGAATATTATATTCATAAAGTAGTAGCAAGTATTCTAAGAACTAAGCCAACACAGGAATGAAGAAAGGAGTTTCTGCTCATAGGGATAACTGCAATTAGGGATACAGAAAATAAGCAAGGGGGGGCTGGAATTTACTGGAGAAAAATGGTAAAGGAACATAGATATTGGGAGCAAATAACTAGAGATGGAACGGTAATAGAATGGTAAAATCCCAAGAATTTATTTGGACTGTAGGTTAGTGATTGCCTATCAAGGATTGATATCAGAGTATAGGCAAAGAAAAAGAAATAGGGGGGTCCTAAATGAAAGGTTCCCTATTAAGTAAGGAAGCGCTTAATATAGCGAATGCTGTTTAACTGACAGCTAAATGTCAAAACGGCAAAATCCCGAAGACACAGAACAGCAATTTTTTTCCCAGGGAAAAAAATCACTGGGCCATTTTTGGGACTTTGCCGTTTCCTCCACTGTGGTACAATCTCGGAGTTGGTATATTTAAAGTAGGGGTGTATGGGGGGCAAAGCCCCCCAGTTTATTTTGTGGGGGTTTTTTTTGCTTTTTGTTTTTTTTGCGGACCAGCGATCTTTTTCCCTGGGAAAGAAATCGCTGTTCTGTTTGTTCGGAATTTTGTGTTTTCATTTTTTTGGGGGGGGTTGATTATACACCGTTTGCTATTTTAAGTGTTCACTGTTACAATACAGACCCAAATGAAAGTCCAGCACTGGTAGAGTTTTTAGCAGAATCTAGAACAGAAGCTGCTGTTAAAAAGGGAATAAATAGTGGAGCATATAAAATATTGCATGATAACTGTGACGCCCCAGCATTGGCCCAGTAATCAAGGAGCCTCAGTCCTCACCACTGGCAACCATGGAGAACGTACACACTGGGAGGATGACAAGTACACGCACAGTAAAGTGCAATTTCCCTTAAGAGTACACAGAGACCGCAGTCAGTCTGGGTCTGGTTTCTCCCTCTGTCTCCAGATTTCCAATAAGACTCCCCACTGGCAGAGCAATAGGGTTGAGATCTCAGCGAAGTGGCCAAACCAAGATCTCCAGTACCCTTTCTGTTCAACCAGTGCCCCTGCCCAAGTAGCTGACTGACACACACACACACACACACACACACACACACACACACACACACACACACACAGATTTGATTTATATACAAACACATTCCTGGGAAAGGCTGGTACAGGTTTACTAGCTATGTCCCCTTCTGCCCAGACAATAAGGTAGTTCCGACTGCCACCAGCTACTCTATCAGCTACATCAAGGTTCTTAACAAAGGGTGTCCAATCCTACTGTGTAATGTTACTATTAATCTAAATGGTAATTTGACCAAAAGCCGCAATATTAAGGACCTTAAAAAGGGTGTCCAATCCTACTGTATAATGTTACTATTAATCCAAATGGTAGTTTGACCAAGAGCCAGGCTATTAGGAGTGCCTGTACAGTGTCACCAAATACATATGCAAGTACTCTATGAGCTTAAATATCTCTAAACAGACCAGCCACAATTGAAAGGTTTAAATAGATTTAATAAATAAATAATAAAAGAACAAGACAATACTCAGTAAGTAATCAATTATATCAGAGTTCAAAATCACATGAAATATTTAAAACATTGCAGGTGAGTCTCAAATAAATATAGTAAACATCTAAGCTATACCTTACTATATTCCTATCTGAATCAAAGAGAGTTACTATGACCTAAAAAACTTACTTACAGAACAACAAGCAGGCAGAAGTGGTGAGTGGATGTTTCCAGGTCAAAGACAATATACAAAATACTCTCTCTCTGTCACTCGCACACACACACACACACACACACACACACACACACACACACACATGCAGTTCTTAAAGTAATATCAAATATTACTGCTGGGTTAGCTTGGATGACATCACTTTTTGTCACCTGACTTTAGTTCCCAAGATAAACCCCATCGTCAGAAACCACTGAAATTTTAGCATCTCCCTGTGAAAAATACATATCTCTTAGATCTTTGCAACTGCTGGAAGACACTAAACAATAAAACACTTCCAAAACAATGCAGAAGGCACCCAAGTTCTAAACATCCTGTCTCCTTGCTGCATTAACTGTTATAGCACAATCATAAAACAATTTAATTTCAATTATTTTCTTGAAGTTTGCAAGTTAACACTCTATGTTCTAGTTCCCACTGTTAAAACATGCGCATTTACACATGTACAATAGTTTATATACATTTCTGTTCTAATCCAGCAAGGTACACTCTGGTCACACATCCAGGCTCAGCACTGTATAAACCCTGTTCAACACAACTTCTGTACCGGCAGTTTAATATACACATAACATACAGTTCTAATACATTTGTAAGACAAACATATGAATTATGTTAATATTCACAAATGACATACGATTATTTACAAAATTCCAGCTAGTTGGGCTGGCAGTATTTCCCTTTGTCACAATAACTAAGAATCAATCAAAGGAGGTTAGAAAAGATTGCAATGAGAGTTTGGATAAGCAATTCACATGGAAACAATGGGAGATAGGTTTGTCACCTAAATATGCAACAAAATGTAGATTTAGGATTTTTTGCTTGGAAATGTTTACATAGATATTTTTATATCCCAAGTAAACTCTAAAGAATTTTTCCTGAGGAAGACAGCAAATGTTGAAGGTGTGACGGGGAAGAAAGAAGTGATTGGGAACATATTTTCTTGAAGTGTAATGAGCTGGCAGACTTTAAAGATTCTTGGTAGACAAGTCTATCAGAGATACTGGGTGAGCAAATTGGTGTAACTAGAGAAATGACGTTTCTGAGCTATGATACAGAATCAGGATTGCCTAGACATAGTAAGGCCTTGCTGAGACTAATTATGGTGGCTGCCAAAAAAGCAATTATGAGACAATGGAAATCAAAGTGTAAACCAACTGTACTAGTAGTACTGAATATAGTAACAGAGATAAAACAACTGGAATTTGTATCTTTAGAAAAGAGTAGGAGCAAATTACATAGGAAAAAAAATGGGGATTGTGGGTACAATACATAAGGGGGAGGAATGAGGCTGAAAAGAATGCAGGATTTGATATATAATGTTTGACTGACAATGATTTGGTAGATTATAAGTGATGTACAATGTTCACAACTAGGATTATGTCAGTATGATTTGTGATATACAATGCTTGCAACTGAGTGTGTGTCTATATTGAGAAGTTATGTACCTACCATAACGTTCCATGTTAGTTGTCTTCTCTCGCCTTCTTTCTTGCTGGATGGGTTCGGAGCCAAACCTCGGCTCCGACTCGGCCACTTACTAAAGCTCGAGAGCTAATTTTACCGGCTCGAGGCAACCCTGTATCCCATGATGCTAGGCGATAACTACCTAGATCTCGTTTGGTAGCTGAAAACAACCTTAGGCAATATAGTTCTCCAACTGGAGAGGAGGAGGAAAAGGATAACCCCGAAAAGATTGCTATCTAAGCTGTAGTTACCCTAGGACAAGCTATTTGGCTGAAAGTGCAAGATCAGGACCCTTCAAAAAAGGGGAAATCTTCTTGGTCTGTCCAGGCTAGGGGGATGGTGGGCGGGACGCAAGAAAGAAGGCGAGAGAAGACAACTAACATGGAACGTTATGGTAGGTACATAACGTCTCAATGTTAAGTTATCAATCTCGCCTTCATTCTTGCTGGATGGGACCGCGTTCCTAGCACTTTCATCCTGGGTGGCTCATTGGAACAGACTCTTGAGAACAGTGGAACCAAAATTTGCCCTGTTTCTGGAGGCCATGTCCAATTTGTAATGCGATACAAAGGTATGAGGAGAAGCCCATGTGGCTGCTGCACAAATAGTGTCTATTGGTAGTCTGGCTTGAAAAGCTGTTGATGTGGCTAGTGCCCTGGTTGAATGGGCTCTTGGCCTAGAAGGCAATTCTTTACCTCTGAGTTGGTAAATATACGTGATCAAAGAAGACAGCCACCTAGACAGGGTTACCTTGGATAATGGAAGGCCTTTCCTATTTTCTGCATAAGATAAAAAGAGTTGATCAGATTTCCTGATTTGTTTAGTTCTGTCCAAATAATATCGGAGCTGATGATGAACATCCAGACAATGCAGTTTTTGCTCTGCCCTGTTCGTATAATTAGGGAAGAAAACTGGGAGGTCAATTGATTGATTTAAATTTGTCTGCGAAGCCACCTTGGGTATGAAAGAGGGGTTCGTTCTTAGAGAAACTCTGTCTTTGTGGAAGACTAAGTAAGGAGGACAAATGCAGAGGGCATGAAGTTCAGATACTCTCCTAGCAGATGTAACAGCGACCAGGAAGAGTGTTTTCCAGGAAAGTAATTTCAATGAACAGGAAGCTGCAGGTTCAAAGGGAGGTAGAATCAAGGATGTTAAAACTAGGTTTAGAGCCCACTGTGGTGGAGGATCTTTGATCGGAGGTTTGAGTAAAAAGACACCTCTAAGGAATGCTTTGCAAAGCTTATGGGACATGATGCTGCAGTCCGACAGACCTATGTGAAAATTTGAAATGGCTGCCAACTGAACTTTTACTGTGGAGGATGAAGATCCTGAATGAAAAATTTCAGCTAGGAAATCCAAGACCAAGTGAATTGGAGCAGTGAACGGATCTATATTTCTAGCCTTTGCCCAGAAGGAAAAACGTTGCCATTTACTAGTGTAGATCCTTCTGGTGGAAGATTTAAGGGAAGCTACTATAATATCCCGGACGGGATTTGAAATCATAGGAAGCCTGGCTAGGGACGGAAGTGGAGCAACCAAGCAGTGAGGTTGAGAGAATGGAGGGATTGGTGCAGCTGCCCCGACTGATGGGCCAAAAGATCTGGCACTGGATCCAGATGCCAAGGCTGCTCCAAGAGATAATGATGCAGGAACGGAAACCATATCTGTCGAGGCCAATAAGGGGCAATGAGAATCATCTTGGCTCTCAAGGCGG
Organism: Protopterus annectens; assembly: GCF_019279795.1. Taxonomy (NCBI): domain Eukaryota; kingdom Metazoa; phylum Chordata; order Ceratodontiformes; family Protopteridae; genus Protopterus; species Protopterus annectens. The sequence goes on along the minus strand of NC_056750.1, from coordinate 364,354,730 downwards.
TTGCTTTCTGAATTACCTGTGATATTAACGGAAGGGGTGGAAAGGCGTAAAGAAGTCCCCGAGGCCAATCGTGGACTAGAGCGTCTCTGGGGGGATAGCCTGGAAGGGGGAAGAGAGTGAAGAAGTCGGGGCATTTGCTGTTTTGAGGTGTAGCAAGAAGATCGCAGCAAGGAAGGCCCCACTTCTGAAAAATCTCTTCCATCACAGATTGTTTGAGAGACCACTCATGTGGCATGAGGATAGCCCTGCTCAACCTGTTCGCTATGATGTTGGACTTCCCGGAGATATGCATTGCTATCAGAAACCGCTGAGAAGAGATCGCCCATTGCCAAAGTCTGAGTGCTTCTCGACACAGGGGATAGGACTTGGTTCCACCCTGCTTGTTGATATACCACACTACGGACATATTGTCCGTTCGGATTGCAATAGTCCCCAGGGGAAGAGAGTCTTGGAGGGCTTGCAATGTCAAAAGCACTGCTCTCATCTCCAGGACATTTATGTGCAGGTGGCATTCGAAAGGTTGCCATGTGCCATGGACTGTCCTGCCCTGAAAATGCCCCTCACCCGATCAGGGAGGCGTCCGAGGTGACCGGGGAGGGAGGAATAAAGGGTCTGCCTTGATGGACTTGAGGGGACCACATCCACCAAGACAGATGATTTTTGCAAATTGGAGTTATCATGATCTTGTAGTGCATAGGGAGTTGTTGGAAAGACCATTGGGCGAAAAGCATCCACTGTAGAAGATGCATGTAAAAGCGGGCAAGAGGAAGAAGTGTGATAGCGGCCGCCATGAGCCCCAATACTTTCAGGACATACCTGGCCTGAATTCTGTCACTCTGAAGCAGAACATGGACATGGTTTTGGATATCTAAGACCCTTTGATCTGTTAGCTTTGCTGAAAGCTGCACGGTGTCCAAGTTGGCGCCTATAAAGGTAATAGATTGACAAGGCGACAAGGCAGACTTTTCGAAATTTATAGAGATTCCTAGCCCTCTGCAAATGTGGATGGTGTAATCTCTGGCCTGAAGAAGTTGATGCCTAGTGGTGGCGGTGAGGAGCCAGTCGTCTAGATATGGAAACACCTGGAATCCTTGACGCCTCAGATGAGCCGTAACCGCTGCCATACATTTGATGAACACTCTGGGGGCTGTAGTGAGACCAAAGGGCAGGGCTCTGAATTGGTAGTGACTGGCCCCCAGCTGGAAGCGGAGAAACCTTCTGGAGTGCCTGTGAATTTTGATGCGATAGTACGCATCCTGAAGGTCCACAGAGCACATCCAATTGTCCTTGCCCAGAAAGGGTAGAATGGACTGTAGCGTGACCATCCAGAATCTTGTATTTTTTACAAACTTGTTTAGTTTGCTGAGATCTAACATTGGTCTCCAGTCCCCTGTTTTTTTTGGTACCAAAAAGAACTTTGAGTAGACTCCAGATCCTATTTGGTCGGCTGGGACTGGCTGGATGGCTCTTTTTGCTAGTAGTTTTGAAATTTCTAGCACTGCTTGTTACCTTAGACTATGTGGAACGTCTGGAAGGGTTGTTGAGTTGGGGTTTGGATAAAGGGAATTTTGTAACCCTCAGATATAACAGACTGTACCCATTTGTCTAAAGTGAGGGACAGCCAGGCTTTTGGGTACAGCGACAATCTTCCCCCAACTGCCTCCGAAGGTGGACAGCCGGGCAACATCTCAGGGATGTTGGAAGGGTTTGTCAGAGAGAGATTCTCTGTTACCCTGATTCTGCGGACCCCCTCTGCCTCTTGGGTGGCGTCTGTTGTTGTTATCCCCTCTGCCTCTGGGGGTAAACTGACCTCTTGCGTCAGGCGTGACTCCTTGTGATTTGCGGAACCACATCTTTCCACCCTTTTGACCCTTAGGATATGGTCTGGAAGGGGTGGAGAAACGGACTCCTACGGCAGAAAGAGTCTTGCCATCTTGCTCGCATCTGGTCAAGGCGTCTTTCACTTGAGGCCCGAACAACGTTGAACCATCAAAGGGGGAGTTAGTGAAGGATGCCTTGAAGGGGTCTGCAAAATTACAAAGCCGCATCCAGGCGTGACGCCTTAAGGCCACACCTGTGCCTGCAGCCCTACTCGCTCCATCGGCTGCATAAGAAATGAGCTGCATGGAGGAGTTAACAATGGAGTTTAGGGTTCCTAGCTGTGAGTTGATTTTATCTTGGGACCCAGCAGCTGACGGATCCTGTAAAACTTCACCCAACTCTTTGAGAACATCTCTGAAGGCGGGTGAAGTGACAAGTAATTCAGCGACTGCATGGCAAAGGTCGCTGAAGAAAACATCCGCTTGCCGTACCTATCCATAGTCCTAGAATCCTTGTTAGGAGGATGGATAGGTACTGAAGGATTGGCTAGTTCCTTCTTGGTGGCTGTAGCCACCACCATGGCATCAACCGGGACACCTTTTGTTAAAAAATGCCTATCAGCTGGAGCCATAATAAATTTAGAAGGCCTCCGTGGGGTGGGTTCCACCAAATCTGGGGCTGTCCATGCCTTCCGTGCCACCACATCCATAAGGGGGTCGAAAGGCAGAGACACCCAGGAGGTGGAGGGTCGAGAACCAAATGCCTTCAGGTAAACTGACTCATCCTCAGAAGGATTAAGGGAAGACCAGTTCCCCCTCTGTTTCAGGATTTCAAGGATGTCTGAGAAAGAGACATCCTCAGAGGGGGACCTTGGGGATCCTTCCGACTCATCCAAGTCGGTATCAGATGTAATGGACTCAGGGGAGTCCACATGCTTCCTCTAACATGTCCTCTTGTGCGGAGGTTCACCTGATGGGTCAGGAGAAGCCTCGAAGAGGAAGATATTCCCAGTGGGGAAACCTGAGGAGTTGGATCTCTGGGTCCGGGAGCAAGAGAGTGGGAAGAGACGTCAGCAGGCACTGTAGTGGGAGGAGCTGATGGAGCTGACTGTTGACCATGCCCTGGGGCTAGTACGCTCATCACCTCGAAGGCTCCCCTATCAGACAGGCCAGAGGGCTCCCACTCCGAAGAAGTAGGAACCCCAGGCCGCACTGACAGGGATGGCTCTGAAGCCGATGTCGGGGCCGAGCTCATCAGCGCCGATGCTCCGAGAGGGAGAACGGGGTTGGACAAGGGTCCGATGCCACTTGCCCCCTCGGAGCCAGCGAGAGAGACCAGGCGCCCGGATCTCTCCAATGAAGGTATCAAGGAGGAGATCGGAGCAGAAGACGATGGAGCCGAAGGGGGAGTTATCGGCTCCGACACCACAACAGTCACGGCTCCGAGGAGCTCCGGCTCCGAACTCTGAGGGAGAGTCAAAGGAGGAATAGTAGGTGGAGTTGAAATAGCCACTGTCTGATGAGACAGGCTATGAAGCATTTGGGCCAGTGCCTGAGACTTTAACAGTCTACTGACCACTCTCTCAAGGTCATGGTCGGAAAGCCTGGACGACCGAGAAGAACGGCTCCGATGGCTCCGCTCCAAGAGCAAGGGTGACCCCGGAGCCGAATAGATCGATTCCAAAGATGGGGATCTGGATCTTTTCTTGGAGATGGATGGAGCCGAAGGAGCTGAAGATACGTCGGCTCCAGCCGGAACCGACCATGAAAGTAAAGGCTCACCAGTATCGGCGCAGAGTGGAGCCGATGTTGGAAGCTGCGACACAGAAGCATCGGCTCCAGCCGGAGCCGATGTTGCCACAGATGATGAGCCAGCAGCCGAAGGCTTAGGACTCAGAGCCGACGGTTTTGCTGGCTTCGAGGGCTTCCCTGGCACAGACTTAGGCGGGGAGCCCTCGGGCTTTAATAAGCCCCTTAAGATTAATTTGTTCCTGCGCTCCTGCAGGACTCTTGGGCTGAATGCATGGCACACAGAACAAGAGTCCTGCAGGTGCAGGGGTCCCAGGCAGTAAACACAAGAAGTGTGACAGCCTGTCAGAGACATCTTCTGACAGCACGAGTCACACTTCTTGAAGCCTGAGACCTTTGTGTCCTTCGACATAGTGCTGTCGAAGTAAAAGGCACAAAAGTAAAAACACACACACACACAGACGCCCAATCCAAACAAACCGTTAAAACAGGGATACACAAGCGCACCACAAACACAGCACAGAATCCCTGTCAGGAACTAGGAAAGGAGCAGGCCTAAGGCCTAACCTAGGGGGAAGGGGAAATTAAATTGGATAAAAGGGAAAAATTAGCACTAACGGGAAAAAGGGTGTAATATAACCGTTAAGCTAAGCTAAATGAAGAAAGGGGGTGGGAAGGCTAAGTACAGAGGTAACTTTGAAGTAATGAAATCCCAAGACTTACCAAGAGCCGGTAAAATGCACCTAGTCAGCGAAAGCGGCAAACGAGATCTGGGTAGTTATCGCCTAGCATCATGGGATATAGGGTTGCCTCGAGCCAGTAAAATTAGCTCTCGAGCTTTAGTAAGTGGCCAAGTCAGAGCCGAGGTTCGGCTCCGAACCCATCCAGCAAGAATGAAGGCGAGATTGACAACATAACATGGTTTGTTTTCATTCATATAAATATATGATTGCCTATGTCATATGTGGTAATTTAATAAAGATATTTCCCGTGGTCAATGATCTTCTGAACCCATTGTCAAAAATTAACTGTTCTAAAAAGAAAAGTGTAGTCTTAGACGTTTTTGCAAGGGAAAAATGACTGCCAGGGTGAGACAGGGGGAACAAGGCCCCATAAATAGTAATTCGGACATGTTGAAGTGCTTCTGGTTTTGGAGAGTTCCTAAATTCCTTTTCATACTCCCCTGCTAGTTTTTCTTAAATGTCTGTTAACCAGTATTTTGTTGAGAATGTTTTTTTTTTTTTCTGCTAAAATTATATAAGGGGTTAGAGAATCCCTTAGAAAATTTAGAAAAGGAGGGTTGATTCCCACTATCAACTTACCCCTTTTATGACACTTTTTGATGACCTCTGCAGCAGAGGAACCAAAAATTAAATATCTGTCCAGAAGAGAATTTAACATCCCATTTTTCACATCATATAGGTGGAAGAAAGATACCCAGATAGTTCCAATAGGAGTAGCACCAATGGGTCTTATAAAAATGAGTCTACAATCCTATTTAAATATGCTACCAATACATGTAACTCTGTACGAAATGCAGGAGGAGTCATTACTGGACACATTGCTGGTGCTGTGAAGAACACATATGGCTGACATCAAAGAGTGAAACAATATTAATTTCATGAACTTTAATCGTACTTTGACTTAGGGATCCATTCCCATCATAGTATTAGAAACCCAAAAGATTTGGAGAAATTAAAAAAAAAAGAGGTTCTGAGAAAGCAACCAGGCAAACCTCCTCAAAGCAGTAACAGTGGCTGGCCATAGCCATGAAAGAATTATCAACTGAGCCATATTCAATACTGTGAACAATGAATAGTGACCACGGCAGCCTTAACAGCATTATTGCCCCCAGGCAAAGCAGTGCACTGGGGCCTCTACCTACACAACAACTCACAGAATTAAAAATGAAAATGGCTGATGATATTAAAAAATATATTTATTTATACTTCCAACAAAATTAATGATACTACAACTAACGGTAGGAAGAACTGGTGATGCACATAGAGACGCAATGTTTAGGAAGGCTGCGTTTGGATAACTGATATTTCAGATGATTGACATACTACTATGCAATGCTTTCTAATATTTATTTTTTCATAATTTTTATAATTATTTAACTTTTTATAATTCAGTATAGGGTAGTATTTATTTATTGACAGCAAGTCACAATATACATAGATTAGCATGGGTCCCCTATGCTTGTGTGGTCCCTGGGCAACTGCCCACTGTGCCCATGCATTAAGAAGGTACTGATAGTGACTTGTACAATGGAAGAAACTAAAATCTTTAAAGCATTTTTTTTCTCAGAAGTATAAACTGCAGATAAAAGTTTTCTCATATTTTCACAATTAGTCTTAATAAATGTTAACATAAAAGCCTGACCATTCAAAATTCTGAAAATCAAAACTGCAGAGGTATATACTTTCTTCCCATACTTATCAATAATCATCCCATCCTTGTCAGAAAGAGTAGGATTTGAACTAACCAAATGTTAAGCAGCAGTAGGATTAACTAAAGCTATAGCTGCGGAGTCAGGTTTGGGAAGAGCGTACAAAAACTCAAAAAAAGATTGAGGAACTTCATAAATTCTATCTGCCTTTTTGGGGCCGCAAGCTGTCTATTAGGAAAATTGTAGGCAGTTACACATACATCCTCCAGAGCTGACAGAACTAGAGAAATGGGTGAATGTTCAAGAAATTCCTTCTGTAACATCTCAGTATTTTCTGAGGGGCTGAAAAATCTCAGTGTTCTTCCACTGAAAGCACTGGCATATTCTGGAACTTAGAGAAAGAGACCCCCCCCCCCCCACAGGGAGCATCAAAATCTGAGCTTTTCTCTGAATATGAATCATAAAATGGAGGTGATAACCCTGTATCTGCCCCTTCATCTTCATGTGCAGATTCAGAATACTGAATCATTCAGTAAAAGTGGGATCGCCACCTTAAAAGAACCATCAATAGCCTGAAATAAACCAGAGTCAGACCCAGTAAACTATTACTGAGCAAAAAAATTTGAAGAGGAGTAGATGCATGGTTAGTTTCTGGTTCTTTTGCCAGGAAAAATGGGGCCAACAGTGTCAATGGCAGCAACAGCTTCCCTAGGGTTGGGTACAACACTGGCTAAACTGGGAATCCTTTCCTGTTCATTCTCCCAGGACCATTAAGAGTACCTTTTGCCTTACCCACTGAGGGGACCCTAATAGCCATACAGGATGTGGCTAACCCCCAGTCCTGTAGATGCTACAACAGACGAACCCTTGCTAAACAATGAGTGGTCTGAGGAACTAGCTATGGCAACAGTAGAGTCAACCACCTGTGGCTGAGGCAAACTGTTAGCCTGCTGTGGTGGCAAAGGCTGTTTGGTTACTTATTGCTTTTTGTGGCTGGAAGGAGGAACCATGGAACCAACAGCCTGTTACATGTCCAAGCCAAAAATGATGCCTCTTTGCCCAAGGAAAACAAGCAGCAAAAACTGGTACAAATTCACTGTCTTTAGAAATCAATTTTTTTTACACAAAAACACAGTAAAAAGTACTTTAAAACTCTTCACCAGCCCCCAAAAATAAAATAGTTTCACCACAGAAAAAAATGTTTTTCAATTACTTTAAAAAATGTTTATACTGAAAGAAAAAAAGTGCTTCCATGGAGAAGTACAGTTAAGTCTTGTGACAGTCTGTTAAAAATAACCTTCCTGAAGAGATAAGTACAATAAAACATTATGTTGAAGGTTTTTCCCCCCGAAGGGAACTTATCTGCCCAACAAAGGAACAGCACAAGCCAAATGTCTCAAAAGCCTGCAGAGGAATGTACATCAGGAAAGCTCTGAAGGACTTGCTACCCAAATCTATCTTTTTAGGCAGCTGAACTCAAGACAACTAATAGTTTGGCCAAGTGAAAGGTGTCCTGAAGCTTTGGTAGCTGACTGCCTTTTATAACCTCCAGTAGAATATAATTCATATAGCCAAGTCAACTGCAGCAATGATCAATATGAGCATCTAGAATTAGTCTGCACAAAACTATAGCAAAAGATTAAAACTCAGTATATACAGTCCTGAAGAAAAAAGTGCAGAGCTGAGACATGGTAGAAGCATTTAGTACCTTAACAGGATTCAGACAACCCATGCTGAAAGCTTTCAGAAAGGAAAGCTTCATAACAGCAAAAGGGCACAGCATGAAATACAGGATGAGCACCTCAGAAGAAATGTATTATTTCACAGAAAGGATGGTAGATGATGAGACAGACCGTATATAAGGAAAGTGGTAGATGATATGAGCTATGCAGTCCTTATTTGACTTAAAATTTTGTACTTCAGCTTATTTCATTTTTAAGTCTACTTGTTATGTTCTCCAAACACTTCAATACAAGTACATACATGCAAACACACTTTATGAAAAGCATAAGATCACTATCATAAAAGTTATGAAACATGAAAAGTGGAAGAGACCATCCATTCAAGAAGCACCCTCTCTTAATTCACTTTAAGGCATACCTCTCAACATACAGAACTTCACTGACTGCAGTAGAGGAATGCACAACTTGCCAGTGTCAAATGTTTACAATCCAACCCCTCCATACAGACAATAAGAATAATCCTGAGCTCCTTAAACAAGGAGAGAAAGTATAGAGGATGACCATTATCAAGCCCATTTAGAGCCTTAAGTACCTGTACTACATAGCATTTAAAATGCCACTATCAATAAAGATTACTTAATCTAAGTGCAACTGTTACTAAAGATTATTTAATATGTTAGAAAATGGATACTCTTGAGAACACAGAATGAATGACTGCCTTACATTCCATGTGGTCAATGTGTACAACAGTTCAGACCTCAATTTTTTCTTGCTAGTTTACATTCTGAAGGGCTTAAGGTAATTCATTCTGAAAGGATAACTGCTTTCCTAAGAAGAAAGAATAGCTTAGAGCTATTTTAGCATACAGTCTCCAAAGTTGCCTTGATCTGATGCTGCTTGTGTGCGACATCATTTAGTTGGTTCCTTGCACTTTTAATAATCACCTGGTGACTATAGCTTTAGTGATGGGCAGGCAGCACATAAAGCAAAGAAAGAGCAAAGTTAATCATTCAATATCTGCAGCAATAAAAACTTATAAATCCAATGAATAATAGTCCTTAGCATGTAGTATGAAAGTCTGCATATAAATGTACAGTCAGGCTATCCGAGTTATGTATACTGTAGCTCATTTCAAGATGGAAGTGGCATTTCTTTGCACAGCAATTTACATCCCTATACTAAAATGGTATTTATGAAATATTACTGTTAACATCATTAGGGAGTGTGACTTGAAAACCAGCAATGTGAAAAAACTTTTTTTCTTAATAAAATAAATACAGTCTGTTCCTAGTAGCTCCATATACTGATTTAATGAATACAGATGGCAGGCCAATAACTGAATGAGAAAGTACTGGTTGCAAAATGTTTTGATGTATTTAAAGTAGGGCTAAACTCTAGTACATAGACGACTTACTAGTCTCCATGTGAGTCTGAGTCAAATGATACCTCCAACCTCATTCCCTCACACCACAGAGTAGGGGACTTTTAGGACACAGAATTTACTTCTTATTTTGTCACGTGACACCTCTGCTGAAGTTCTGTCTCAGGTATTCAGTGAAACCAGAAGCTTCATAGTTGCAGTTGAAATGTTCTTCAACAGGCCAAAGACCTCTTTTAATAATCACATTTACATGTTTTTCTAAGCAAACTCAACTAAACGTGGCCCAGGAAATGGGGTCCAAAAATATTCATCTTAAGACTCTTAAAGAACTCAAAAACTCATGGGAAGACAGTAACGGTCCTTAAGACTCGAAAACGATAATTACTCGACAAGAGCAAATGCAAGAAAAAGGCTGAAAATTACAGGCCTGTCAGTTAGATCTCAGATGCAGGTAAAATATGGAACACCTGCTGAAAAAAATCTAACCTGTCTAGAAACCACCAGGGCACTGTGGCTTAGTACGGTTCATGTCAGGAAGGTCATCCTAAACAAATATAATAGAACTAATAAAAAATAAACAAAAAGCTGTACAGGGAAATGAGAAATGGTTTCTCAATGTATTATATCTTTATTAATTTGCTCAGCATTTAGTCATTTAATGAAAAAGCCTCAACCTGATTTAGCAAACGTTTGCCAGTGACATTATGCAGTACACAGCTTTCTAATAAATTATACAAAAAGTATGTACTTAACACATACATACTTTCAAAACTGCAGTTTGAGCACATAGTCTGTGTTTTATAAGCTGCTTTATTACTTAGCATTTTGGTTACAAACTGGTTTTCAAGAGTTACGTTCATCCCAGGTAGCAGCTTTGTATGCAGAACTTTATAATCAATTAAATAATTAACCAGTGCAATCAGATTTTGACACAAAGACAAAAAGGCAGAGAGCTACTTAAATCAGTACTGATCTTATTACTAAAAAAAAAAAATCTCTTTAAGGTTCCATGTTAACATGGCACCAGGAGTGAAAGTTTCATAGTTTTATAAGAAATAAGCTTATTTGTGTTGTACTAACTTTTTCTCTTTCCTCTGGCAACAAGGCATGATGGTAAATGGAATATTGTCCTATAAGAAATTAACAAAATGTATGGCTAAACAGCTTCAATGTGAAATACTTTAGTTATCCCTCAGACTTCCAACAATACAAGTAGCAATTCTGTAGATGTCTCTTACATACCCCACTGGGGGTGGGTTTAAATAAACACAGTAAGCCATATACCACAGCAACAGAATTATAATTATGACATCCTGCTAAGTAAAAACTTGGTGCCACTCTGCTCACATTTATTCAATCACATCCCAGCAGTAAATTCCCTTAATTCCTCATCAGCGACAAGTACTGTAGTTTATGTGACATCTGTTGTCATATGCGAGAGAAACTCTTGTGAAAATGTAGGCCTGATTTCATTTTTTAACAACATTTTTAAGCTTTCATACATGGTCACCAAAGGGTCATGTAAACAACCACTTCACTATGTCATGTATATATCATTAGTTCTCTGATGAAAAATATTTAATGAGGCAGTAACCTTCATAGCTGTTGAACTGAAGAACTCAGCAGAGTAAGGACATTATCAAATGCCTGTTTTTGCAATCTGCATACAAGAACAAGTCAGCCAATGTAGCCTTTCTAGACCTTCTGTGAACCCCATGGGATCCACAAATCCCTATATAGGCATTTTATAACATGCATACCCACTTGATTAAGTTTGCAAGAAAAGCCAGCAGCTTCTAAACTCACTGACAAACCCGACAACACTCCTTTTAAGGAGCAACAAAGAAAAAAAGTTTCTGCCTCTAGAATATTGCTGGAGTCCACCACTTTCCAAAATACTATAGAAGACGAAAGTGCCCTAGTGGACTGCACTTTTACCTTCCTGGATTTGCCTTGCCATGGTGGTGTAACAAAAGCCAACACTAGTGGACAGCCAGCATTCAATGGTTTGGTTAGACAGATTGAACTTTCTTTGCTCCACAGAAGGAAATAAAAAGCATTTTGGTCAAAGGTTCTGCCAAAGTACTACCGGAGTTGCTGATGCACATCAAAGGTGTGAAGAATCCTCTCTCCCTGATTCTTAAGGTATGGAAACACAGGGAAATTGATGGACTGATTAAGAGGAAACTCTGAAACCACTTTCAGCATGAAAGAAGGGTTAATGTGCAACACAACCCTATCCTTGTGGAAAATGAGATAAGGGTACCCCTCCATGACAGCTTGCAACTCAGTGACCTTCCTTGCAGATATCAGAGCAATAAGCAAAACCGTTTTCCACATCAAGAACTCGCGATCAGCTTGAGCTGCTAGCTTGAAAGGTGGCAAAGTCAATTTTTTCTAGAACATAGTTGAGATCCTATCCATGAGGAATTTGCATGCAATGGGGTCTCATATGCAACACTCCTTTCATAAACTGTTTTACAAAAAGAGAAGAAGAAAGAGGGTAATCCATAGGCAGACAAACAGAGATGGCTACTAAATGCATCTTAATGGATGTATACAATAAGCCATCCTGAAGTAGCTCACACAAATGTTTCAAGACAAGGTATTAACTTCAGTGGACCCCTATTCCCATCTAGGGACTTCTTAGAAAACTTTATCCATTTATAAACATAAGATTTTCTTGTAGCAGTTTTTCTGGAATCCTTTAACACCTACTGCATATCCTCATGAAAAAGAGGCCTACAAGGCATCAAAACTGAATCATCCAGGCTGTTAATTGAATTTTCTCTAAATTAGGGTGAACCAGTCACCCATGAGACTGTGTGAGCAAGTCCAGAGTGTGAGAGAGTTTGTGATAATTGCCCTTGGCCAATACCATTAGAAAGGAGAGCCACGATTACCTGGGCCAATTGGATGTCATGGAGATGATCTTTGGCATTTCTCTCTGAACTTTGAGAAGTATCTTTCAAATCAGAGAAAAGGGTAGAACTGCATAAAGGAACATTCTTGTCCAAGACAATGAAAATGCATCTATCCTCCAAGCATGGCTGCAAGGATGTCTGGAACACAATTTCCCTGGTTTGTCTGTTTTGAAAGGAGGCAAACAGATATAATGGAGACATTCCTCACATGATCTAGATCCTGAAGCACCACTGCCTTAAGCTTTCACTCATGCAGGTCTGCTACAACGTTCTGCTCTGATGGAATGCTAGAAGCCTAAAGAGTCAAAGAATAGTGAGAAGCCAACTCCAAGGCCGTTACTGTCAACTGGCACAGAGGGTAAGATCTTGTACTCCAGTTGTTGAGAAACCACACAACTGTGATGTTGTCTGTAATCACCTAGAGGGGACCCAGAATACATAGGTGATGAAAAATCTTTAAGGTGTAAATCAATGGGGCAGTGAAAGCCGACACACTCTGACTAGGCTTGAAAATGCCCTCAGGCAGATAGCCTAGAACCTACCTATGAACTTATGAGTCCACCACGTTAGATCTTTCTTGCAAATGTTGGTTATGGAAATTGGTGTGGACATGGGATGGGTAAGTATCGACCATTGTGCTGCAAGCAACCACTGTAGATTTCGCATATGGTATCTGGCCAGGGATACTTATTGATGCTGCCATGCAGCCCAATGTTCAGAGAACTAGTTTGGCTGTCACTTTGTTTTTGCTGATTATGCTTGTCTTTGAATTGTCCTTAATCTTTGTGGAGGAAGAGAGGCTATGGTGATTTTTGTGTTTAGAAGGGCACCTATGAATTCTAAGACTTGAGTTGGCTCTAGGTGACATTTTTCATAGTTGACAGTTATTCCCATAGAGGAGTAGGTTTGAAGAACCTTTTGTCTGGCTTCTGTGAGTTGATGCCTGGTTCATGGCAGTGACGAGCTACTTATTTAGGTATGGAAACACTCAGAATCCATGCAGTCTCAAGTGAGCTGTTACTACTGCTATGCATTTGGTGAACACCCTGGGGGCTGTGATGAGGCCAAAGGGCAGTACTCTAAATTGGTAGTGACTGGCTTACAGCCAGAAGTGTAAGAACCTCTTGGATTGCCTCTGCATTTTTATGTGATAACACACATCCTGGAGGTCTATGGAGCACATTCAGTCATCCTTTTCCAGAAACACAAGAATGGACTGAACTGTGACCATCCAAATTTGGTTCGATGAGACAGTTTGTTTAGTTTGCTTAGATCTAGAATAGGTCTGCAGTCCCCTGTCTTTTTTGCACTAAAACAAACCTTGAGTAAATTCTGGATCCTATCTGGTCTGGAGGGGACTTTTTGGATGACTTACTTTTTTAGCAGCTTTTGTATTTCTAGTGCTGCATGCTTCCTTTGATTGGATGGAACATCCAGGATTTTTTTGTAAGAGGATGGGGTTAGTGAAAAAGGGATAATATAATCTCTGGATATAATTCCCTGCACCCATTTGTCAGAAGTTATCTGTAGCCAGGCTCTCTGGTACAGGGGAAAAATGACCCCCCGATTACCTCCAGAGGAGACCACTCGGGCCTCATTTCAGGAACGCTGGAAAGGTTTACCGAAGAGCGAGTCTCAAAATCTTGGTTCCATGGACCTCTGCAGCGAGGGTGGCTTCTTCCATTGGAGCTTCCCCCTTTCCCCCTGGGGGAGCTGTCACTATATGTGTCAGGAAAGGACCCCTGGGACTTCTTGAACCACATTTTTTTGCTGGTTCCTCGAGAAAGGTCCCTGAAGAGTGGAAAAATGTACGCCCACTGCAGAACACTGTACACTGTATAATAGCATATAAATTAAAAAAAACATTGTAAATTAAGTACTCTGTGCATTCCAGCTTCTTTTTGAGGTGCAGCAGACAACACCAAGCATTCCATAATACTAACAAGCAGGCCCATTTAGAAACATAAAAGCTGATACAATTTTCTGACTCATGACAAACTCCAGCTCTTGCCTTCCATGCCCAGTTTCTTGGATGCCAGGAAGTACTAGATTGATGAGTCAATTGGAATGTGCTTAATGAGTGAGAATTGCCCCTTTCTTCATTTGTAGGCTTCCAATTATCTTTTGTACTTGACTGGAATTCCGTACCAAGTTAATTATCATACCTCATTACAGTCAGTGTGCTTCCATATAATTACGTAAAGCTTAACTTCCTCAGGATGCTCAAGAAGAATAACAGTAATAATCTTAGGCCTCTCCTTAGAAGCAACATTGGTTACACACCACTCTCCTTATAACTGTTTGTGAAAGTTTAGTTTTGTTTATTTAATTATCTGTTTAATTATCTGGAAAATATTAAGGTACAACCCAACACTCTAATAATGGTTGATTTCAACTACCCTACCATTAACTGGGAAAACTACTCATGTACCAACTCTTTTGCTCAACATTTTCTGGAAATCATCAATTCCAACGCTTTGGATCAACTTATCCACACCCCCACCAGAGGCAGCAATATCCTAGACCTAGTCATCAGCAACATGGGTGACCGGTGTTCCACACCAGAGGTCAGCACCTCGTTGGTCAGATCCGACCACAAGCTAATCACCCTAGACATCCACATCCCACTCCCACCCCCCATTAGGAAAACAACCGTAAAAAATTTCTCCAAAGCCAACTTCACGCTTCTTAAGACAGAAGTGGCAAACTTCATGACACCCAAGCAGATGGACAATAGAGGTACGACTGCTGAATCCTACACAAATGCACTTTATAAGCACTTACACAAGTGCATGGATCGTGCTATCCCTAACAGAACCAAGATGCTATCCTCCAAAAAAGGAAGCCAATCTGGTGGTCTTCTGCCATAAACAAACGCTACAACAGAAGAAAGAAACTGTTGCAAAAAAAGAGTAAAATCCCATGATTGGAGGAACTCCCTGGTCAGCCTCAGTAAGAAGCTGAGATCCCTCATAAAATCCTCCAAAGCTAGTTATGAAAACAAAATTGCCACTGATTCTAAAGACAACCACAAAGCATTCTACAGCTATGTCAAAAATCTCAATGGCAACACTCAGATCTGCTCTGAGTTACAGCACAAATGACACTAAATATACAGAACCAACTGATATTGCCAACATCCTGGCAGATAGGTTCAGTGCTAACTTTATCCCCCTCTCACCCCCTAAAGGGCCCATCTTTATAATGGAAGAATGCAAAGTTCCTGTAATCACGGCTGCACAGGTAAAAACGTCACTCTCCAAAGCCAGGAACACAACATCCATGGGACCTGACATCATCACAGGCTGCCTTCTACATGAACTACAGAATGAACTGACATCCCA
The DNA here is from genome assembly GCF_019279795.1 of Protopterus annectens. Lineage (NCBI taxonomy): Eukaryota > Metazoa > Chordata > Ceratodontiformes > Protopteridae > Protopterus > Protopterus annectens. The sequence continues at coordinate 364,339,438 of NC_056750.1, read as the reverse complement.
CATAAGTACCATGTTCAATCATAGCCTCACCTCAGGCTTTGTGCCCATTGAATGGCGCACCATGACAGTTATCCCACTCCACAAAGGGGGGGGCCACAACAGACCCCGGGAACTACCGCCCCATTAGCCTGACGAGCCACGTCTGCAAGGCCATGGAACGTATCATCATGGAACTCATAAACAAAGACATTGGAGATCTCCAAACCCTGGACCCCACACAGTTTAGGTTTGTAAAAGGCAGATCATGTCTCCAAAACCTGATAGGCTTCTTTGAAGTAGTCACCAAAGCCATAGATGAGGGTAAGGTGGTTCACACAGCCTATCTAGATCTCGTCAAGGCGTTCAACACCATCCCCCACTCTGGAATTATAGATAAACTCACTAAACTAGGTATAAATCCCTATGTCACAAGATGGGTTGCCAACTGGCTTATTGAAAGAACCCACACTGTGAAAGTAGCAGACTCCAAATCAGACTTCAGACCAGTGACAAGTGGAGTACCACAGGGTTCAGTCCTGGGTCCTCTCCTGTTTGGTATCCACTTCTCTGAAGTACAGGGTAACTCAGAAGGTCTTTGGCCAACTAAATCCGCAGATGACTGCAAACTAGTAGCCATAATTGAAACTCCTAACGATGTGGACATCCTACAAAAGGGCCTCACTGAGACAGATGCCTGGTGGCAAAGACATGGTCTCAAGCTGAATGCCAAAAAGTGCATTGTCATCCCCTTTGGTAAAAATTTTGTACCCATGAACTACCACATAGGCAGTAGTCTACTTAACACCGAAAGTGTGATAAGAGACCTCGGGACACAGGTGGACAGTAGTCTCTCCTTTGATAATCACATCGCCAAAGTGGTCAGGAAATCCTTCTACGTGGCACACCTCATCACAAAAGGTTTCTCATCCAGAAAAAAAAGAGGTCATTGTTCCCATCTACTCATCACTCATTAGACCCATTATAGAGTACAACTCCCCTTTTGGTATGTACCTCACAAGACATCTACAACAACTGGAAAGGCCGCAAAAATACCTCACAAAGAGGGTTACTGGCCTCAAACAGATGCCTTACGCAGACCGTCTCAAAAAACTCCAGCTTTACTCCATTGCATATTGCCTACTCTGAGGCGATCTCTGCCCAACATACAAAGCTATGTCAAACCCAGAGCTGTTGGACATGCTCCACTTAAAGAAATCCCAATCCCTCCGAGCTACATGCTCTAGGGACCTAAACCTTGTCACCACAATAAACAGAACATGCTGGAGGGATAGATTCCTGTCCCAGAGACTTCCCATACTCTGGAACGGACTACCTATCTATGTCAAACAGAGCTCCTCATTGGCAATCTTTTAGAAAAATCTTGATGATTGGATGGGTAATAGGAAATTCACCCCGGGGATCACCTCTGTGGTTCTGCTTGACAGGGGCATAGGAAAATAATTTTCTTGGGTGGCAAAAGCCAGGGTACATTTTTGGCTAGGCTTGTATAGGCCCTAGGGCCAATAGCCTAGTACCTACCTATGAACCTATGAATTTCAACATCTCCTTGATATTGATGTGCTTCTGTGTGTCCCTGGGACTCCTAACAGTTTGTATTTGCTTCCCCTTTGACACAACTCCACAAGCAAAGTTGGGCAAATCTGAAAAGACTGCATCAGAATCAGATGGCAGAACAGAAGTCCTGCATTGACACCCAGCTATTCTCTCCATCAATGTAACTCTTGTCTGACAAAAGGAAGCACTGGCAACTGAGTTTCCAAGGAATGAAGGTGTCCAGTCCAAAAACTTTGAACATAGCACTGAATTTTTCTCATGTGAAGACAAACCAGTGGTATCATGAAAATCATGGATGCCATCAGTCCAAATATTTTTAGGAATTCTTGGGCCAGGGTGACATTCCCCTTGGAGAATTCCAGAAACACCATTTGGTATGAAAATATCTTGTCTTTGGGCATAAATACCATTTTTTTACACCGGAATCAATAAAAATATCCCAAAAAAAATAATCTTTGTGAAGGGGGTCAGGCACGACTTCTGAAGGTTCATCTTGAACCCTACAAAACAGAGAGAGAGAGAGACACACACACACATTCTGTGTAAGGCTGAAACCTTCTTTAATGATTCCAAGTGCTTGAACGCAGACTCTGCACAGATCAGCAAGTCATTTACAGTAAGCAAAAATGTGAATAGCCAACATCTGACAGTGAGGCACTACTGGACATGACATTTTATAAACACTTAAGGAGTAGTGGATATCCCAAGGGCAATGTAGAAAACTGAAAGTGTGACCCAGTGATAACAAATCTCAGAAACGTCTGGAAATGAGCAATGGGTATATGATAATAGGCATCCCTTAGGTCCAGGATGACCATGAAGCAGTAATCCAAAAGAGGAGGAAGCCCAGTCTGCATGGTGAGCATTTTGAACTTGGGAATCTTGATGAAGGTATTCAAGAAAGGATAGGAGCAGCACTGGCCTCCCTGCATTTTCTTTTTTTTGGGAATCAGGAAAATTTGGGAATAAAAAACCCTCATTCTTTCAGAAGGAGACACTGGTTCTATGAACACAAAGTCAGATATATGCTGGAAAATAGGAGGAAATAATAAAGACTGATCCAGTGGATGGAGAATAAACTCTCTTGAATGGAGGAAGATGGTCTTTTCACTGCCATTGGTAACCCTTGCCCACAATGTGACAGCCATGGTGTCTTGCTGAGACACAACTTGAGAGAAGTAGCACCCAAAAGGAGATCTGAAACAGACAGGTACCTTGTCTCAGCATTTTCAGAATGTTGTGGGGGGTCCTTTCTGGTGAAGGGACTTCTCTTGTTGGACTTGATGGAGCTGTCCACCTTTCGAGCGGTCATTCCAATGATTCCTTTTAGTGCCTTGGTTCTTTTTTAGACTAGGAGTTTTGTTTAAGAGGCTACATAAAAATTATCCTCTTTAAATTATTGGTTTACCTCTGTCATCCCAGTGTTTCAGTATCTGATTAGCTGCAGTACCAAACACATAATCACACTTAATGCAAGCATTCAAAATGTCATTTGTAAGTCATCAGAAATGTCTGACCATGAAACCAAGCATACCACTTCATCACAACTGACAAAGCTGCATTTCTAGAAATAGTGTCAGCCCCTTCTAAGATAATCTTTAAAAGCATGTTTTGACACCTGAGAAACATTAGAAAAAATATCTTTGACAAAGAATTTGCTCAGCTGGCAACAGTGCACCAAACTCTTCTAAACTGTTCATGCATCTTAAAACAAATTTCCACATAAAACAATGACAGTTAAATACTTTAAATGCTACCATACTAGACTATGCCAACTTCTAGCCACTTGCCTAGTTTATCATGAGGCATTAGATTTGTTGAAAATATAATCTTTTTACTATAAAAGGTAGTTGGAGAGACAGAAGCCAGGTCCACAGACAAAGGACCCTGGAGACCTGGCAAGGTGGAAGAAACCCTAAATTTCCTTTCTACTTTTTTAGGGAGAGATTCAGTAAGCAAAGCATCCTTCAATGTCAGGGTCACAGGAGGGATGGGCTGTAGGATAGGAGCTTCATCCACCAAAAGATCCTAAACCCTGCCAATCTCGGGGGCAGCAGAAGATTGCTCCCAACTAAATAAACCTCTAAATATAGTCAGCTGTTGGGAATTCTTCAGATGCTAAATGATATCACCAAAGTTAATTAGTTCAAAGGTATTGGCCTGTTTTGTTTTACTGTCCTTAGCAAATTATGCTATAAAGGGATGTGATATGACCATTTAGCATTCTGTTAAATGTAAGCTTCAAAATGTTTGTGCTTTTTATTTTAGAGAAGGTACAACCTTTTAGTAGGGTGGTAACTGGGACGCTTACTTAGAAGCTAGAGAGTTGAACTGGCAACTGCCACCAGATGTAATGAATCCTCCAGGAATTAATGATAAGATCTCCATTAATAGTTTGTTCCAGCTTAAGAAGGCCAAATTGTAAGTACAACGACTTTAATAGGGTTAATTTTATGCAATGCACTTTTTATAAAAATGTGATACATTTTTAAACACTTGTTTGATTTTACTGTGTAGGTTACTTTATGATACAACACTTGTATACAATTATTACTGGAATTTTTTTGTATCTGATTGTTAAAGGGAACAAAAGTGCTTAACTTTTTGGTCTACTAAATATTTGTCCTGGTAAACTGTCTTATCAACAATACTTTTTTAATTTATTTTGATGTTATGTACCACTTGCATTACAATTTCTAATCAAGGTGTACTCTGCTGTGCAATCTCAGTTAAGTATATTTTGCTAGATTACATTAAATTACACATCACAATTTTACCTTGCAGTTGCTGTTTTTTATTATTAATCAGTTTTGGTTTATACCCTTTTAAAAAATATCCAAATACAACACAAGCCACTGAACAAAAACTACAGCAGATTAACTTGCTTGGACTTGGACAAAAAAGTGCAGTCTATATTCTAAAAATTAAAATGTAAAATAAATGGTTACAAGTTTGCTTACAGTAAAAAACAGACTGTGATTAAAAAAAAAAAAACATTAAAATGAGTATGCATCCATGAAATGCACACAGAGAGAAACGGTGCAGACTGTTTATTATTAACTACATAAATGCCACACTGGCAAACACATTAGTTGATAAGTAGGCAATTTACTAGGTAGAAGCCTGGTTAAGTATCAGCTTGTTTATTCACCAGAAAGTAATAAACAGAATGCAAATTAAGCCATAAAGAGGAAAAATGTCTTCTTGTTGAGAACCAATACTCCTTGCTTAGTTGCCTGGGCTGTGGCATCTCATCTGTACTACTGTTTACAGCACAGCACAGGAATTAATACACAAACATGTTCAGGAAAAGTATAGGACAATCATCTTTTCTCAGAATACAATAAAGGCAGGAAATGAGAAGCTCTTAAGAAAGCTGTAGCCAGTTTCCTGAAGCAAATTCAAATAAGGACTCAGTACCATTGCAAGCTATGTTTCATTATGGCCCGAGTTATAGATTAAGCAAGAAAGTTAAAATATTCTAATATACATTACAGTCAAGATGTTTACTTAATTTGAACAGAAAAGATGGGAAGTCTAGATAATTTCAAACAAGACTTAAAACACAAAGTTCCTAGATTTGTGTTAAAGTAATAGTAAGTTTGATGCTTTGAATCTTCACACATCAAAAAGAACATACATTAACTAATATTATGCCCACTTAATGAACAAATATTTCTATCGTTCATTCAAAATAATCTGTCTTGTCAAGAAAATCTAAAGAAATGACTGTTCAAAGCAACAAGTTTTCATATTACAGCCATTTGACAATCATGCAATTTCACTGTATTACAAAATATGAATAGGTACAGAATTCTTATATAATGTACACATATATGAGTAACTTTTTGTACCACGTCATAACACTTTTATGATGGTACACTGACAGATATTGTTACTCTATTCTCTTTTTAAATGTCTTAAACTTTACATTTACATGGCATTCCTTGATTTGGTCATATATTAATTTGTGTCAATGGAAGTGAGCTGTTACTATTAGATACAGAGAATGCACATTAACTGTGTGATCGGTAATAATGTCAACTTAGTGCAGAGTTATGTAGGTGAGTGTAAGGGATTTCTATTTTTTATTTCATTGTTTCAGGTGGGTTTTATTGAGGAGTCTTACACTAGTGTTTTCTTACTGTTCTGCTACCTGTTTATGTTTACTACAAAATTACTGTTTGTGTACCCGCAGTGGTGGTGCTGCGGTAGCGTTGTCGCCTCACAGTAAGACGCTGTCCGGTTCGATTCTCAGCTAGAGCGTCTTCTGCGTGGAGACATGCGTGACTGGGCGTACCTTCGTTGAAGGTTGTGCGTCAAGGCTGGTAACTCGGCACATAAAAATCGACTACCAATCATTAGCAGACCGGAGTTCCGCTGTGGCGACCCCTAACCGGGAAAAGCCAAAAGACACAACAACAAAATTACTGTTTGTGCAGTGGGAATTGTTGGCCAACAGGGATTCATACAGTTAAGGAGAGTGCTCCAGTCTGAGTTTATATAACCGTGGAGTTGGTATATTTAAGTTCGGGAAGTGTGGAGAGTGTCTGAAAACAGTCTTACTTTTTTTTTATTTTTTTTTTTAATGCATGTATACCTCTCAACTGTCCAGATTTCTGCAGAATGTCCAGACTTATGACTCATATTTTTGGTCCATTTCTCATAAAATTGTGGTTTTCTGGCAAATTACTGGCAGAACATTGAGGATTAAAGTCAGAAAATGGCAGACATTTGAGTTTCAGACTTCATACCCTTCAGAAAATTCATGCTAATGCAAAACCTGTTATTCTATCAACTTTGTAAGTTTGTAAGTGCAATATTTAAAAAGTATCCCTATTTTTTAGCCTTTGCCCCCTCATTATTTATAGTTCTGTCCAGATTTCTTGCTACAAGAATTTGACAGGTATGTGCATGTTCTGTTTTCTTAAATGTTCACTGTTTTATTTTGTTTGGGAATCTCTTCTTGATACTGTTTTGTATGCATCATGGACTGAGACTGTAATAGGTCATTTTGCAGTCGCTACTTTAACCTAGGAAACAAAATGTAAATAAATAAAATATGTAGTTGGGTAATTTTGTTCAACCACTTGTTTTTTTGCTGCAATTCGTATTTGAATACACTGATACACTCATTTATATATACATATGCCATCAAGTGCCCAAGCCATTAGTAAAACCCATTCCACCTTGACGGTAAGCAGGACTTTATCTCTCTGTGCCACTGGTACAGGCCTGCTGATAAAATGTGTGACTGAAATAAGGGACTTCACAAAACTCTAAGGACAAAGCTCAAGGATTTTGTCTGAACATTACAGATAGATGATAACATACAACTTTAACTATGCATTATCCTTCCACTTCTCCATCCTGTATTTTGTTTTACATGACACTGATCCATATGTTTAGCCATAGCCTGCAGAAATCTTATTTTTGGAATCTTCCAGCTATGACTTTCAACATGAGAACTGAGCCTACTTCTCCTTCAGATTCAATAGATGGCACCTAGGATTACAATTACATCTGTGCAATGCTATCAAGGTACTTACATGAATTTCGTGTACAGAAGGATGTATAGATCAGTTAACTTTTTTTACTGAATAGCACAGCTGTGGGTGTGATAGGCAGTGCTTGTTCTGATGCTAGAAGCAGTGTTGTCATGTTTCAGGAAGCATTCAACTAGCTTACTCAGAAGTAGGCCTACTGCTCACAAAATACATTTTGGATAATAGAATATGTGCACTCCAGGACACTATATTACTTATTACAATGTACATCATCTGACAAAGCCTATTACAATATAGTCTGTCAGCTGCTGAAGCAGACACAATTAAATCAATGCACAGCACAAATGTGAGTCTTGGCAATCGATAAAAAGATCTTTAAAATTTACCCACATGCAAATAAATAATGTGATACAGGCAACCAAACTGATAAAGTCAAGTACAACATAGTAAATCAGCTCTGGGAAAGCAGTTATCTGCCTTTAGGTCCTACACTCTCCCAGGAAACTTGATTTATTTTTATTCTCTGGTCAACTCATTAATTTCTGGGAATAATACAACTTCCAGTTTTCAACTCTGCATTTACGGACCTATTATTTAATTATAATTTTTGATGCAATTGAACTCAACAATTGTACTGATTTGTGAACTGCTATTACACTGCATAACATGATGCCAAAAGAGCAGTACTGCCACCTTTTCTGAGTCAGGAGGGAGAACTTGTACAGAATAAGTTACTGCCTAATGGTCTTAAATTTAAACTTGCAGAGAATCTTATTCATACAGTGTTTACATATGCTGCTTAGAACATTTCTTATAATTATCTACAAGCAATTTGCAAGTCTCAATATTTTACTGAGATTGTCTAAACTGAAAATTTATGTGACTCTGTGACTACTGAATTTCAGTATTTATGACATTACACCCTGTGTCATTTGCCAATATGATCCAAAAGCACTGCTTCTCCTTTTATGGCAATTCACTCAATATTCATTTCAAACACACAAGAATTTGACAAGCACCCAGGATGGGATGTAAGAAACACTAAGACTCAATCCTGACACCTTGACCATAGCCATGCTTTTATTGGAATCTGCATAGTATGTTGGAATGGGTTCATCTTTGTTTGTTTGTTGATGTACTACATCACTGTGGTTTTATCTGTCAGGAGGTACAAAGTCCCTTGCTGCCAAATAAGCCTGAATGCTCTGATGGTTATTGACTGATGTATCTTGAGGTTCTTCTTCAAGGCCCTTTTGATGCTCACTTCCTTCACTACTACCCACAGGTCATGCATGAAGCATCCGTGGTGAGTACCTGAGTGTTCCAGCCTATCCTGAAGGGCAGGGCTGTCCTAACCTTAGACTAACTGAACCAGTTTGTCACAATAGGGCCCTGTTCCCTCAGGGGGCCTTCACCATAGGACTCAAATACCCCAATTTGCCAACAACTCATTTTAAAAGTAGAAAAGTGCTTTAGTTCTGATTTCCTGGTTTAGGCACTTGCAATCTGAAAACCAAGAAGGAAATGATAAATGACACCTCTGAAATGGCTAATGTTGGTGATGTTTGTTAACACATACTTCACTCAGGCAGGTTACTCAGAAGCCACTTTCCAAGTATGCACCTCCACAAACTCAGACATGACAGACAGTTCTAACTTCTTTTCATTTGTTGTGAGCAGTGTTAGGACTACTAGGTATACATAATTAAACACAGCCTCAGTGGGTAATTCATCTATTTTTTGTAATCATTAACTATCACAATGAGTTGCTGCTTGACCACAACACAAACTGATATCTGTGATTTGCGGTTTGCATGCAGCAAAGAAGGAATATCTGGTGGTGACGTAATATGGTCAGTAAATCCACTGTACCTCATGCATTTTTACCACTAAGGTGATTTCAACATGTGCACAAATTTTCTGCGGTGAACAGAGGACAGACACATAGTAAACATTTGGATGTATTACAGTTGATGAGGTAGTTAATTCCAAGGGGTGGCTACAAGCATTGTCTTCCAAGAATTCATGTATATCATTGTGAGGAACTAGTCAAGAATGAACAGATCTGCATGGGGTATTTTTTTTTTCACCAGTGACTGCTTCATAAGTTTTTGCCATAGGCTGCAGTCTATTAAATCTTCTCAGTTTCATTTACTCCTGTCCACCCACTGTCACCACTATGGGATGGAATCTCATACTGGAAGGTCAAGGTAGGAAGCAGTACTGGCTCAGCTTATAACTCAAGGAGCCATCACAAGCACTGCCAAGTCTAGGCATATTATCTCTTACTCTGTCAACTTCTGAAGTCAATAGTACTAATATTTGAAAAAAAAGTGTTCCTGACTGTTACTGGAGTTGTTTCTGATTCTGAGAGTTTAAACACTGAGAGCTATGGATATCTGCGATACATAATAATGAATCATATTAATTCAGCATAAGGATTTTTACACACACACACATCATATATATATATATATATATATATAAATATATATATATATATATATATATATATATATATATATATATATATATATGTATAAAGTTAACACCATCCTATGAGCTTCCTAGCTGAAGTGGTTAATAAGTGTTCCACATTATGAAAGGTAGTGTTCCATATTTTGGCGATGGACAGCTGAGGGCTACGACATAATAGACTGGACTTCACATGACTAGTTTGATTTCTGTGAACAAAACTGATGTGGCTGGCAAATGTGTATTTTTAACAGAGCGAAAATAAATTCCTGTGACCACTTCTTTGGATCAAGTTGACATGTCTGGTTACAATGAATTTTAATAAAGTAAATTATTGCAGCTATTTTTTATTATACCATGATCCCCCCAAAACGTGCAGATTGATTTGGCCCCGTTGCCGGTTGTCGTCAATACTAATGGTTAACATAGCGAGACAAGCTAAAAAAACAGGAGAGAGATCGCTGCTTATTTTTAAAGTCTCGCCATGTTAAACCCAATTTACATAGCAGCATGAGTGTTTGTAGAAAGCGAGAAAAGCAAGATCTCGCGCTTTTTATAGTGTTAGTTGTAGTATTTTAAAACTGTCTCGCCATTAAACTCATTTAACATATATAAACAAAAAAAAAAAAACGAGATCTTGCTTTCTCTCTCGTTGCTTTGCTCATTTCATTTGATGTGATGTATTCAGCAGGCGCCATCAGAACCGCCAACTGTGCCAATGCACATCGACGAAGATGGAAACATTTATTATATTAGATAATTATATTTTTTTTTAAGAAAAATCTTTTTCTTAAATATAATCATAACCAATATAATAACTCTAATTGGGGTGGGTACGTTTTAACTATTTATTTGGTTCCTCGGTTTGGTCCCCTCCTCGGGTCCACGCCAAACCACCACCTAACATACCTCCAGTAATTGCTTATATTACCTATAATATCTCATATGTACACAAAGTCCCTGTAATTGCTGGCTATGATGGCTGTCTATGGTGAAAGTGACAAATCCTGCCCTGCTGTTATCAGCAAATGTAAAACTGTTATTATTCTGCTTTTGCAGATCAAATGTGTATTTTTGGGAAACAATCTAGAATACTTTACTGTGGTTGGCTACAGTGTGGTTGCATGACACAAAGACAAATACAATCCAATATCTGAAGACTACACAGTCAACAAGGTGTCTATTATTGCTGGGTAAAGGGTTTGCTGTCTGTGAATAAAAATTACAGATACTGCTGCTACTTGATTTGGTTAAACTGATATTAATCTGGCCTTGTAGGCCTCGTCTGTGAGAAACAAGTAGGATTGTTTTTGTTGTGGCAATTTTTTTAATCACTACCAGACATCTGAGGTGTATGTACTCAGTAAATAAAGTGGCTGTAACTGAGGAGTACAGAGACCATTAGTACATAAAAGTGATTTAACCCTATTTTAGAACAGTTATACACTCACTACTGATGTTGACTCTGGGGGCAAGCTAGCAGACCATTAGTCTATTTCTGTTTTAACTTGTTTAACGACAAAATCTAAGTTAATAAATCAATATATTATTTTCTTGTAATGCACAGCAACAGCATACATTTCTGATACCCAATCTGAAATAATTACAAGTCTAGAAGGGCAACAGGTGACGGGTTGGTATAACAGATGGGGATTAGGCAGGGACCCCATCAAAATGGTCCTAACTGGACCTCACAACTGCTAAGTCCGGCCATGATGAAGGGCACCCCAAAACTGACAGGCACCTGATGAATCCATCAGCTCTGTTTTGATGCAGGGTAATCATGGGATAGGACACTGCAGTAACTGGGTGTGCTGGCACCAAATATTTTTGTACAACTGGAGTTTGTTCATGTGTAACCTTAATAAGAGTACCATTAAAATGGTAGATGCCTTGTATCCAAGCAATCTGAGGAATTCATCAACAGCACCCCTTTTCTCCCATTTTCTACATTAGGGTCAGAGTGTTGCATCAGCTGTTATCTGTCTTGATTCAATGCTACTCTCATACCTTCTTTAATGGTCATGTATTACTGTCACAGATCATCTCTCATGCAGTCCATCCATCTTTTTGCTGAATGCCCTCATTTCCTCTTCCCTACTTTCTGTCTCTCCTAAATCATCTTCAGTAGATTATCTTCTTCTTTCCTGCACACATGGCTAAACCACTGTAATAAGTTCTCTTTAACCTTCTGTGCAGTTGCAGTCACTTTGGTTTCTCCCTTGATGTCATTACTTCTTTTTCCATCCTATAGTGTGCATCCTACCACCCATCTTCGGTACTTCATTGCCATCACCTCTAGCTTCCTCAACTGCTCTGCCTTCAGTGCCCAGATTACTACGCCATACAGTAGTACTGGTCACACCACTGTTTTATACACCTTACTCTTCAGCTTCTTTGAAATTCATCTGCTACGTGCTGCCCCTGCCACTGTATGCCAGCTGGCTGCAGCCCCTCTCATTTAACTTTGACCTACTCATTCAGGCTTCCCTTCTCCTTAACAACCCATCACAAATACTTAAAGCTGTTAACCTGTTCCATTATTTTCCCTTCTATTGCAATTTTCAGCTATTTCAGATTTCTCCCATTTGCCGTCATGACAACTATCTTGTATGTACTCAAGTTTCATCCCATGTGACTGTCACTTTTGCATTCCCTTTTCCTGTCATTTGCAAAGTTCTTGTTCAGAGTCTCCTTGTAATGACATATGATTTGCATACACAGCAAAGTTGTTGGCCCTGATGCACACCCTCTCCAACTGGGAATGCCTCTGTGAGTCTGGCCCCTGTTTGTATTTGTATCAGTTGGTCTTTGCACATGGCCTTCACTAATTCTACCAATGTTTTCAGAACTTAGAACTATTGAATGACTACCCAAATTAGCTTTTGAGTGACCTTGTCATACGCTTCCACCAAGTTTAGGAATGTCCAAGTTGGACTCTGCTCTCACCTCTACATTGTTCCCAACTATCTAACTGCAAACATCAGAACAGTTGTACTGCATCTTCATCTGAATTTGAACTGCTCATCTCCAATCTTACTTCTCTGCATGTTCATTTATTGGCTGCCCTATCCAGCACTTTCATGCAGTGCAACATATATTGCCAAAGTTAGGAATGTCCCCTTTATTCTTGTAGATGACAGTGACCAAAGAGGAGAAAGAGAATCTATGGACATATTTTACTGGAGGAAGACACACAGTGGCATCCAAGAGAAGTGGATTAAATGGATTGAGATGCCACAAAATTAATCTAGTGCAAAGTAGTGTTCATCAAGTGATATGATCGGTGTCCTGTTATTTGCATGTGTATTTCTGATGGTCACACCAGTCTGTGTGTGTGTGTGTGTGTGTGTGTGTGTGTGTGTGTGTGTGTGCACATAATTATGCATTACAAAGCTTCTGTAATGTTATGATGAGCAGGAAAGAGATAAAGAGATATGGCTCTACATGACATAGCAGCAGCGTAACAACCACACTTAAAAGAGTAAAATATCCAAACACAGCTTCAGGGTTATTGCCAATGAATATCCAAGAACCAAGTGGCTAAAGTACTGAATAAAACTTAAAAGAGTGCTGATCAATTTGGTCAAGTCAAGCACATTTTCTATCAGATCCTTGTCTTCTGCCCCCTCCCCCGACCTTTTTAGCTGGTTCAGGAGAGACTCCTTGTATTTTAGCATCTGGGTCTGGAAATTATGGGTCATTAAGGCCAGAGTATTACAACTGCATGTTTCCTACCCATATCTTTCAAGAATCTTTCCCTCCTTTTTCTCTGTTAAACAAGAAACATCTTCATTAAATGATCACATACGACATAGGCAATATTATTTTTATAAAAATGAAAGCAAAGCATATTGACATAATTTTAGCAGGCCCCATTCACGTAGTCAAACCTTTACAAGTTCGAACCACATATGGTTGAGACCATACATTCGAATTTGAAAAAGTTTGAGCGTTTGAATGGAAATCTCAGTAAGTGTTCGGCTTATACTTCTCAGAAGTACAGGCAAACACAGGAGAACTATGGCTAACCAAGTTTGCAGATGACTGCAAACTGGGAGCCATAATTGACATCCTCCAAAAGGGCCTTACTGAGACGGACACCTGGTGTCAAAGTCATAGCCTCAAGCTAAATGCCAAAAAATGCATAGTCATCCCGTTTGGGAAAAACAAACCACCCACGAATTACCACATAGGTGGCCTTAATACAGAAGAGGTAATGAGAGATCTAGGGACCCAGGTAGATAGTAATCTCTCCTTTGACCCTGTCACTGCTCTCTCCAACCAAGACTGGACTTGACAGTCAAGAGGAGAAGGTAAACAATTACAACACACCACACTCATCATGTAGTCCCACTAAACCTACACCACGAAAATCCACAAATAGAAACACAAACATTTATGGAGGCTGTCAATAATAATATGCCCAAGCAACAGAGACCTCCAAAGCACAAATGCAAGCAACCTCCACCCTCCCCAACACAACCCAAATGACACATAGCCCGCAAACTCAGTGTGCCACAACCACAGTCCATAAGGAAAAACAACGTACCCAACACAATAATCATAGGTAACTCTATATTCAGGCACAATGATATCCCACTCACCAAGCTAAACAAAAAGGTTAATGTCAGCTGTCTGTTGGGTGCCAGGATCCACCACATAACCCATGCACTCAGGTCACTCCACAACAAGTACAAATATGAATGTCATTCTCCATGTTGGTGTGAAGGACCTGAGATGTACCTCCCTGGACTATAAGGAGAGAGGCATGGAAGAGCTCTCCGATCTCATAGCCCAGGCAGGTATGACCCTAGCCCTGAGTAGCATCCTGCCGTCACCCAGAATTATACCACAGTACAAGGACAAAATGACTGACTTCAACAACTGGCTAAGCTTCTGGTGTCATTCTAAGGGGATCTAGTATCTGTCTGCCTGGGACGACATGGTTGACAGACCATGATGTTTTGCCAGAGATGGCTTGCACCTGTCACTCCTGGGATTCTGGATACTGGCTAAGGCTCTTGCCACCCCTGTAATGCCTTTTTTAGGCAAGGTTCAAATGACAAATTCACCACTGTAACAGGTACAGGCAAGCAAAAACTGAGGGTAATGCTACTCAATGCTAGAAGTCTAAACCTCAAAATGCACTCACTTGAGGCACTCCTTAAAATGTAGAACATCGATATCTGTGCAGTGACTGAGACCTGGTTCAAGACTCCAGAGAGCACCCCTGCATTACCAGGCTATAATTCATGCCACACCTTTCGACCATCTAACCTGGACAGAACACTAAAGATGGAGGTGTGTCCATATTAATTAAGGATATCCACACCTCCAGGGTAGTGGCTCAGCATAATGCATCCGAGATTACCCAAGTGCATCTAACTCTGGGCAAAACTGCAATCCAAATTGTAGCTTGCTACAGATCCCCCATCATGCCCCAGGATTCCCACTCCTCTTTTCTTGATATACTGGAAAATATTAGGGTTCAACCAAACACCTTAATAATGCGTGGTTTCAACTATTCCACCATTAACTGGGAAAACTACTCATGTACCAACTCCGTCGCTCAAAGCTTTCTGGAATTCATAAATTCCAATGCCCTGGATCAACTTATCCACACCCTCACCAGGGGCAAGAATATCCTAGACTTGTCATTACCAACATGAGTGACTGGTGTTCCACACCTGAGGTCAACTCCTCGGTCAGATCTGACCATAAGCTAATCACCCTAGATATTCACATCCCGCCCCCAGCCCCCATTAACGAAACCACCGTAAAACATTTCTCCAAAGCAATCTTCATGCTTAAGACAGAAGTGGCAAACTTCCTGACACCCGTGCAGATGGACAATACAGATACAACTGCTGAATCCTACAAAAATGCACTCTATAAGCACTTATACGAGTGCATGGATCGTGCTATCCCTAACAGAACCAAGATGCTATCCTCCAAAAAAAGGAAGCCAATCTGGTGGTCCCCTGCCATAAACAAACTCTTCTACAACAGAAGGAAGAAACTGTTGCAAAAGACAGTAAAATCTCATGGGTGGAGGAGATCCCTGATCAGCCTCAGTCAGAAGCTGAGATCCCTCATAAAATCCACCAAAGCTAGTTACAAAAACAAAATCACCACTGATTCTAAAGACAGCCACAAAGCATTCTATAGCTATGTCAAGAATTTCAGTGGCAACATCCAGATTTGCTCTGAGTTACAGCACAATGGCATGAAAATTACAGACCCAACTGATATTGCCAACATCCTGGCAGATAGGTTCAGTGCTAACTTTACCCCCCTCTCACCCCCTAAAGGGCCCATATCTATACCAGAAGAATGCAGAATCCCTGTAATCAGAAAGTACAGTTGTGTACACTTACCATAAATGTAGATGTTCGAGTGTATTCACTGTTGCAGTCATTAAATTTGGGTAATTTGTTGGCAGGTTGCCCTCAGTCGGCCTGATTAACAAAGTCTTGGGTCCTGCATCGGTTGCTGTCCCTTCTTCCATGACATCAGGTCGTCAGGGGTATAAAACATGCAGCCGATGCCATTACATCAGTTTTTCTTGCCCCAGATGTCAGGTGCCCCCCCCAAATGGGGAGCAAAATATATATAGAATGAAAAACACAAAACATATACCTCCAAACAAAAGCAAATACACCAAAAAGGCTTTTAAAGATAGTAACAGAAATTAGAGGTATAGTTAGAAAAAAAAACAGGGGGCTGGATAGAGGGTAACCAGGACTGCAACAGTGAATACACTCGAACATCTACATTTATGGTAAGTGTACACAACTGTACTATGTTCTTCATGTTTCACTGTTGCAGTCATTACATTTGGGTAGAATCCCAAAGCTATGGTTGGGAGGAGGGATTTATACAGCATTAGGAGCAGCTATAAGGCCCTGCAGGACAGCAGTGGCAAAGCCTGCTCTGGATTTAGAGAAGAGAGGTAAATGGTAATGTTTGGTGAACGTATGAACTGAGCTCCAGGTAGCAGTTTCTAGGATGTCTCTGGTAGGAACCCCTCTGAGAAAGGCTGCAGAAGTAGATGCAGCCCTGGTGGAATGAGATTTGATCCCCTTGGGGACAGGTTTACCATGGTGCATATAGCAGAAACAAATACAATGGCTTATCCATTTGGAAATGGTCCGCTTTGAAATAGCCTTTCCCTCTGCCCCTGCAGCAAATGCCACCAGTAATTGTTTAGAGTTTATTAGAGATTTTGTCCTGTTTAAGTAGAATCTTAGTTGTCTGTGTACATCCAATGAATGCAAAATCCTCTCGCCCTTGTTCTGTGAATTTGGGAAGAAAGTTGGCAGATGAATGGTCTGATTAAGGGCCACACTAGATACCACTTTAGGCATAAAGGATGTATTGGTCCTGAGAGCCACCCTGTCCGGGTAAAAAATAACAAAAAGGCTCCACTGCCATAAGAGCCTGTAGTTCTGAAATCCTTCTAGCTGAAGTGACTGCTAAAAGAAAAGCTGTTTTTCAAGAGAGAAATTTTAGGTCTGCAGTAGCAGCTGGCTCAAAAGGAGGTAGAGTGAGTTTCTCCAAAACAAAACTGAGGTCCCATGCAGGAGTTGGTGCTCTCCTGGGGGGTCTTAAATTTTTGGCCCCTCTGAGGTGCTGCTTTAGCAGAGGATGAGAAAAGAATTGTAGAGATGTGTTGTAATGTTGTAATTAGCTGAAATGGCAGAGGCATGGATTTTTATGGAAGAAAAAGATAGGCCCTTGTGAAGCATCTCAGTTAAGTATTGCAGAATCTGAGGAATATTGGGCATTGCTGTGCTTATTCCTTGTGCTTGGTTCCAGGCACAGAATCTTTTCCATTTGTCAGCATAAGATTTTCTAGTACTGCGCCTTCTAGCCTCCAAAATGACATCCATCACAGGTTTGCTGAGAGATGTAACTGGTGAAGTTAGTTGATTAATACTAATACAAGGTTCAATGAAACAATCCATTTAAATAGGAGTCATGGATTGTTTCATTGAACCTTGTATTAGTATTGAAGAAAGGTGTGTAACCCAAAAGCTTTGCTGTTTTATAAAGGTGTTTTTTTTCTCAACGTTTGTGTTTCTTTATTGGATATTCTTCACAGCGTCTAAGATTTGTAGAAGTTAGTTGATTAGCCATGCTGCAAATTCAGAGTTTGGAGCTGTGTGCACAGAATTTGATAGTTCTGCTGAGACAGTAGGTAAGGTGTCTGAGGCAGGTACCACGG
This sequence comes from Protopterus annectens, assembly GCF_019279795.1. Classification (NCBI taxonomy): domain Eukaryota; kingdom Metazoa; phylum Chordata; order Ceratodontiformes; family Protopteridae; genus Protopterus; species Protopterus annectens. The sequence goes on along the minus strand of NC_056750.1, from coordinate 364,321,672 downwards.
AGGAAGGTGCGACATATTGTGTAGGAGTGGGTACCAGTGTTGGTGAGGCCAGTCTGGAGCAATTAGTATCATTTTTGTTTTTTCCTGTCTGACTTTTAGTAAGACCTTGGAGAGCAGAGGCAGAGGGGGAAAGGCACAGACTGATAGGTTTTTCCAGCTGAAGGATACAGCATCCACTTTCCAAGCTTTTTTGTGATGAATTCTTGTGCAGAATTTGTCCAACTGATAGTTTTTGGGTGAGGCAAAAAGATCTATGTCTGGGCTCCCACATTTGCGTGTCAACATGCTGAAGATTTGTGGATCCAGTTTCCATTCGTGTGGGTCCATAAGATTTCTGCTTAGTTCGTCTACCAGAGTATTTTGCTTTCCTGGCAGGAATTGAGCTTGTAGATGTATTTGATAAGTCAAGGCCGTGTTCCACAATGCCATGGCTAGTCTGCAAAGGGGGTAGGAATGGGTACCCCCCTGCTTGTTTATGTACCACATGACTTTGGTGTTGTATGTCTTTATCAGTAGTTGTCTTGGATGAAGATAGCCCTTGAAGGCTGTCAGAGCATTCTGTACAGCTAGCATCTCTTTCTGATTGATATGTAGGTGCATTTGATTTGGGCTCCATTGGCCCTGAATGCATCTCCCTGCCAGATGCACCCACCAAGCATAATCTGATGCATCTGTAGTCAGGGTTTGGACGGCAGGGGGTGGAATGAATGACAGTCCCTTGTTTTGGTGGCAGGCGTCTGACCACCATAGGAACTATAGCCACAGGCAAGGAATGATAGGAATCATAGTTTCCAGGCTGTGACAATGTTGACTCCATAAGCTTTTTAGGTACCATTAAAGTTTCCTCATATGCAGTCTTGCATATGGAATTAGAAGAATGCAGGAGGCCATGAACCCCAAGGCCTGCAGAATTTGTCTTGCAGACAGCTGGGTTTTTCTGGCCACCTGTTTGAAGTAAGTCATCAATTGAATTTGTTTTTCTGGCATAATGTAAGTCATCTGGGCAGTTGTATTCAAGCTTGCACCAAGGAATGTAATTATTTGAGAGGGTACCAGTTGTGATTTCTTTTCGTTTATGGTGTACCCTAGACAAGTTAGAAGTCTTTTTACAAACACCAGATGTTTTAGAAGAGTGTCGTTGTTTTTTGCCTGAATTAGACAATCGTCCAGGTATGGATAAATCTGAATATTTCTTTGCCTGCAAAAGGAAATTACTGGTGCCAGGAACTTTGTGAAGACCCTGGGCCCAGTAGATAAGCCAAAGGGCAGTGCAGAGAACTGGCAATGCAAATAGCCTGCTTTGAAGTGGAGGTATCTTCTGCAAGATTCCCTGATTGGGATATGCAGGTAAGCCTCTTAAGTCTAGAGTTACCAACCAGGCATCCTTGCCTAGCATAGGTAGTAACTGCTGAAGAGTCAGCATCTTGAATTTTTGAATGTCCAGAAATGTATTTAGAATGGAAAAGTCCAGAACTGGATGCCATGATTTGTCTTCTCTGGGTACCAGGAAAAGTCTTGAATAAAAGCCTTGTCCCTTTTCCTTTTTTGGTACTGGTTGAATAGCCCCCATACTCATGAGGGACATAACTTGTTTCTGGGCCTCTGCCCACTGATTTGGAGGCAGATCTGGTCATCCATTTGGAATTGGCAAAGTGTAAAAATGAAATCTGTATCCCTGGGATACTATATTTAAAACCCATTTGTCCTGGGTAATCAGTTGCCAGTTTCCTGCATGAAGTGCTATTTTACCCCCAAAGGGGTGGCCAAAAGATAAGTGCTTGGTGATTTCAGTGGAAAGTCATTGAGACTGTTTACCGTAGGAAAGTACAGTTGTGTACACTTACCATAAATGTAGATGTTCGAGTGTATTCACTGCTGCAGTCATTACATTAGGGTAATCTGCTGGCAGGTTGCCCTCAGTCAGCCTGAATTCCAAAGTCTTGGGTCTTGCGTCGGTTGCTGTCTTCTCTTCCACGACGTCAGGTCATCAGGGGTATAAAACATGCAGCCAACGCCATTTTCTTTAGTTTTTCTTGTCCCCAATGTCAGGTGCCCCCAAAAAGGTAGCAAAATTATAATATATATATATATATATATATATATATATATATATACACACATCAATATAAACTTTACCTTCATCTACAAGCAAACACACCACATAGGTTGAAGAGGCTAGAGAAGGAAAGATAAACTGTAGAATGACAGGGGGATGGCGGGAGGGTAACCTGGACTGCAATAGTGAATACACTCGAACATCTACATTTATGGTAAGTGTACACAACTGTACTATGTTCTTCGTGTTTCACTGTTGCAGTCATTACATTTGGGTAGAATCCCAAAGCTTTGGTTGGGAGGCTGGAGCTAAACAGCATTAGGTGAGGCTGTAAGACCCTGCAGCACTGCAGTGGCAAAGCCTGCCCTGGACTTAGAATAGAGAGGCAAATGGTAATGCTATGCTTTGTAAAGGTGTGAACAGAACTCCAAGTAGCAGCCTCTAGAATGTCCTTGGTTGGTACTCCTCTGAAAAAAGCTGCTGAAGTAGCTGCAGCTCTGGTGGAGTGAGACCTAATGCCCTTGGGCACAGGTTTGCCATGGTGTAAGTAGCAGAAACGGATGTAATGGCTTATCCACTTTGAAATTGTCTGGTTTGAAATAGCCTTTCCTTCTGATCCTGCAGCATATGACACTAGTAATTGCTCAGTTTTTCTTAGAGCTTTAGTCCTGCTCAAGCAGAATCTCAGCTGTCTGTGTATATCCAAGGAATGCAGAATTCTCTCCCCTTTGTTCTGCAGATTTGGATAAAAAGTTGGCAGATGAATTGTTTGGTTAAGAGCCACACTGGAAACTATCTTAGGCATAAAAGTAGGATTTGTCCTCAGAGACACCTTGTCTGGATAAAATATGATAAAAGGCTCTACAGCCATGAGGGCCTGTAGCTCTGAAACTCTTCTTGCTGAAGTAATTGCTAGTAGCAGAGCTGTCTTCCATGATAAGAACTTTATATCAGCGGTAGCAGCTGGTTCAAATGGAGGCAGGGTGAGCTTTTCCAACACATAATTGAGATCCCATGCAAGTAATGGTGATCTTCTAGGAGGCCTTAAATGTTTGGCTCCTCTAAGATACTGCTTTAGTAAAGGATGAGAAAAGATGGGTGGCTCTGTATTGTAATGAGTCAAAATGGCAGAGGCATGGATTTTGATTGATGAGAAAGATAGGCCCTTGTCAAGCATCTCAGTTAAGTATTGTAATATCCGAGGAATATGTGGTTCTGCTGTATCGGTTCCCTGTGCTTGATTCCAAGCACAGAATCTCTTCCATTTGTCAGCATAAGATTTTCTAGTACTAGGCCTTCTGGCTTCCAAAATGGCATCCATCACAGCTTTACTGAGAGGTGTCATTTGTATGATTACAGGATTAGCCATGCTACCAGGTTCAGAGTCGGTCGTTGATTGTGCAGGATCTGATTGTTTTGCTGGGACAGTAGTTCTGGTTTTTGAGGCAAGGTCCAAGCTGGGTATTGAGACAAGTTCCTTAGGATTGGGTACCAGTATTGGCGGGGCCAGTCCGGGGCAATTAATATCATCTTTGGCTTCTCTTGTCTGACTTTTAGGAGGACCTTGGGAAGAAGAGGCAGAGGAGGAAAGGCGTAAACTGATAGGTTTTTCCAACTGAATGATAGGGCGTCCACTTTCCATGCATGTCTGTGACAAGTCCTTGTGCAGAATCTTTTCAAATGATAATTTTGAGGAGAGGCAAATAGATCTATGTCTGGGCTCCCCCATTTCTCTGTTATCATGCTGAAGACTTGTGGATTTAGTTTCCACTCGTGAGGATCCATAAGGTTTCTGCTTAAATCGTCTGCCAGAGTGCTTTGTTTTCCTGGCAGGATTTGAGCTTGAAGATGTATTTGGTAGGTCAAAGCTGTGTCCCACAGTGCCATGGTAATCTGCAAAGGGGGTATGAGTGTGTGCCCCCTTGCTTGTTTATATACCACATGACTGTGGTGTTGTCCGTCTTTATCAGTAGTTGTCCTGGCTGAAGTAAGTCCTTGAAGGCTGTTAGGGCATTTTGAACAGCTAGCATCTCTTTCGGGTTGATGTAGATGTATTTGATTTGGTGCCCATATGCCCTGAGAGCATATTTCTGCCATGTTGGCCCCCCCAGGCATAATCTGATGCATCTGTTGTTAAGGTTTGGCTGGCAGGGGGAAGAGTGAAGGGCCATCCCATGTTTTGGTGACAGGCCTTTGCCCACCATAGAAACTCCTGTTGCAGGCAGGGAATGAGAGGAATCATTGTTTCCAGACTGTGTGAATGCTGACTCCATGAACTTTTTAGGTACCACTGAAGTTTCCTCATATGCAGTCTCGCATATGGAATTAGTAGGATGCAGGATGCCATGAAGCCCAGAGCCTGCAGAATTTGTCTTGTAGAAGACTGTGTTTTTGTTGCCATCAGTTTGAAGTCAGTAGTTAGTTGCCCTTGTTTGTCTGGCGTGAGGTAAGCCATCTGGGCAGTTGTATTCAAGCTTGCACCCAGGAATGTTATCTTTTGAGAGGGTACCAAGTTGTGATTTCTTTTTGTTTATTGTGTACCCTAGGCATGTTAGAAGCCTTTTCACAAACACCAGGTGTCATAGAAAAGTGTCCTTGTTCTCTGCTTGAATTAGACAGTCGTCCAAGTAAGGATATATTTGTACACTTCTTTGTCTGCAAAATGCAATTACTGGTGCCAGGCACTTTGTAAAGACCCTGGGTGCAGTAGATAAGCCAAGGTGCAGTGCAGAGAATTGGTCATGCATTAAACCAGCCTTGAATCTGAGGTATCTTCTGCACGACTGTCTTATTGGGACATGCAGGTATGCCTCTTTTAGGTCTAAAGTCACCAGCCAAGCATTCTTGCACAGCATGGGCAGAAACTGCTGCAAAGTGAGCATTTTGAATTTTGGAATGTCCAGGTATGTGTTCAAAATCGATAAATCCAGTATTGGCTGCCAGGCCTTGTCCTTTCTGGGTACCAAGAACAGTCTTGAGTAAAAACCTTGTCCTTTTCCCTGTTCTGGTACTGTCTGAATGGCCCCCATATCCATGAGGCATGTAACCTGTTTCTGTGCCTCTGCCCATTGATTTTGTGGCAGATCTGGCCAACCATTTGTCATTGGCAGAGTGTGGAAATGGAATCTGTATCCCTGTGATACGATGTTTAGTACCCACTTGTCCTGGGTTATTAACTGCCAATTTTGAGCAAAAAGTGCTAATTTTCCCCTTATGGGTGCTGCCAAATGATAAGTGCTTGGTGTAGGCAGAGGGAAGTCATTGGGATTGCTTTCTGTAGGTTTGCGCTTTATCTCCTCCAGATTTGGAGGTGGATGCGCCCCATTGCTTTGACCTGTATGAGTCTTGAGCCTGGTACCTGGAGCCCATAGGGCATCTGGATTTGCCCCTTTGAGCTCTGTCTGACACAGGAAAGGACCAATTTTTTGTAGGCCAGTGTCTACTGAATCTTGGTGGCTGCACTTGTAAGAAATCTTTAACAGTTTGCATAGACTTAGCTTTGTCTTCCATTTTCTTTAAAGCCTCTTCTGCCTAAATACCAAACAGAGAAACATGCTGTAAAGGTGCATCTAGCAATTTAGCTTTAACATGATTAGGCAAATTTTTTTCCTTTAACCAGGCATGCCTCCTAATCACAGATCCAGTAACTGCGGCCTTGCAGGAGGCCTCTAAAGAATCAAAACCACATTGCAAAGTATGCTTTCCAACTTGTTCAGCTGCATGCAATAATTCCTGCAATTCTTTATTTTCTTCATATTCTGAAATCAACATCATTTTCTGTTTCAGCAATCCCATAACATGTTGTTGGTACTTAAGCATATGAAATTGACAATTTAAGGCCCTGATTGCCAAGGTTGCAGATGTATAAACCTTTTTTCCCCCCATCTGTCCAGTGCCCTAGAATCTCTGTCAGTGGGGGTAGGGTTTTTTGCTGTTGAGGTCTTAACTCCCTTTGGACCCTGTGAAATAGTTTCAGGATCAGCAGCAGGGTTTCTAAATAAAAATTTATGTGAGTCAGGGACTCTGTAATATCTGTCTGGCTTACTGGGAGCCGGAGGTACGGAGTCAGGGGTCAAGCTTGATCCACAATGTCTAAAACAGGGGGAATGGCTAAAGGCTTGTGCTGAGGGAGAAGGAAATCCCTGAGCCTCTTTTTTGATTCTGAGAAGTCTTGACTCTCCCAGTGAAAATGCTCCCTCAAAGTATGCAAGGTTTCTCCAAATGAATAATCCTCAGGAGGAGATGCAGATGGAATAGACTTCCTCAGCATCAGAATCCTCATAGGGAGGTACAAATAATTCCTGATCAGAAGAGGATTCAGAAGAAATAGAAACCTGATCTGAAGATTCATAATCAGTGTCTTGCCTAGACCTCTTATCTGGAGGGGGATGGGTACCCTCTGATCAAGGTAATGAGGTCTTCAGCCATTCTGATCATCTGTTTTTTTGGCAAAGAGGCCTGTGCACATGGTTCATGCGTCGGTTTTTAGGTTTAGAAGTTGCTTTTGTCTTTGATTTTGCAGCTGTCGTCGGTTTGATGTGCAAATGTTGAGGTCTAAATACACTCTCAGAAGCCGGTGCCTGCCCAGCGACTCCGGACCCATCCGAGGGAGATACATTTGTCGGTCCAATACCTTGAGTATCTTGCGGCATGCCGGACTCCACCTGGGTGTCGGTAGAGGCCTGCGACTCAAAGGTAACAGGTATCAGGGGCTGCCAAGGCACCTCACTGAGTACCGGCGAAGTGGTGACTGGCTTAGGAGAAGCTTTGTCATTGGTTTAGGATCTCGACTGCCTTTCTCTGTCTTTTTCTTTGAGTTTTTTATGTACTCCAGTAGTCGGATTGCTATCCGACGACATTTCTGGGTAGTTAAATCTGTTTCCAAAATACTTTGATGCAAAAATATACCAATGTTTAATAGTGCGTTGGTTAAATCTAGCACAAAACCAACAGCCAGGCAAGTTATGATCAGGGCCTAGGCAAGGAATACAGTATAAATGGAAATCCTTATAAGGTATTTGCTTCCCACAAGTAATACAATTATTAACTTTTTCTGACATCAGTAAAAAGCAAGAAAAAAGTTTCCCCAATGGGGTACTTAGCTTTAGTGAAGACTTCGGTTCTGAAACTCAAAGTCGAATATTTCAGCAGTCGGCCGACCGGCACTTGCGAAATGCTTCTGCTTCAGGCACCGCACAGCAAGAAAGACTAAAGAAAATGGCGTCAGCTGCATGTTTTATACCCCTGATGACCTGACGTCATGGAAGAGAAGACAGCAACCGACGCAGGACCCAAGACTTTGGAATTCAGGCCGACTGAGGGCAACCTGCCAGCAGATTACCCTAATGTAATGACTGCAACAGTGAAACACGAAGAACATGGTGCCTTGTTACTTCCAGATTTGTAGGTGGAGGCACCCCATTGCTTTGTTCTATAAGTTCTTTGCGACTGAAACCTGGAGCCTTTGGAATGTCTGGGTTTGACCAGAGTGGCTCTAGTAGGTACTGGAAAGAACCAGTTCTTAGTAGGCCAGTGCCTACTGAACCTAGGTGGCTGCACTTGTAGGAAATCTTTTACAGTTTGCATAGATTTAGCTTTATCTTCCATCTTTTTCAAAACTTCTTCAGCCTTATTACCAAACAGACTGTCCTGTTGTAAAGGAGCATCCAACAATTTTGCTTTCACATAGTCAGGCAGATTTTGCTCCTTGAGCCAAGCATGCCTTCTTATCACAGATCCAGTTACAGCAGCTCTGCAAGAGGCCTCCAAGGAATCAAAACCACATTGCAAAGTATGTTTTCCAAGTTGTTCAGCTGAATGCAATAAATCCTGCAACTCTATTTTCCACACAGTCAGAAATCAGCATAATTTTCTGTTTAAGTAAACCCATGACATGCTGTTGATATTTAAGCATTTGAAATTGGCAGTTTAAAGCCCTGATTGCCAAGGTTGCAGACATGTAAACCTTCTTACCCCATCTATCCAGTGCCCTGGAATCTCTATCAGAAGGGGTAGGATTTTTAGCAGTAGAGGCCTTAACACCCTTGGGACCCTGAGAAATGGTTTCAGGGTCAGCAGTAGGGTTTTTAAAGTGGAATTTGTGGCAGTCAGGAATGTACAGTTGTTTACCTACCATAAATGTAGATGTTCGAGTGTATTCACTGTTGCAGTCATTACACTAGGGTTATCCTGCTGGCAGGCTACCCGCAGTCAGCCCGAGTTCCAAAGTCTAGGTCCGGCGTCGGTTGCTGTCGCCTCTTTCCTGACGTCAGTGCACCAGGGGTATAAAAGATGCAACCGACACCATTTTCTTCAGTTTTTCTTGCCCCAGATGTCAGGTGCCCCCAAATAGGAAAGGCTGGAATAAAATATGCCAAAAAACATGCATGTACTAAAATAAACATTTCCTTCATCTACAAGCAAATATACCACATAGGTTGTATAGAGTTGAGAAGTACAGAAAAGTCCCAGCAATGAAAAGGAGGATGGTGGGTGGGTAACCTGTACTGCAACAGTGAATACACTCGAACATCTACATTTATGGTAAGTACACAACTGTACTAATTTCATCGTGTTTCACTGTTGCAGTCATTACACTTGGGATGAATCCCAAAGCTGAGGTTGGGTGGCTGGGCCTGATTAGGAGAGGCTACCAGGCCCTTCAGAACTGCAGTGGCAAAGCCTGCTCTGGATTTAGAGTAGAGAGGTAAGTGGTAGTGCTTGGTGAAAGTGTGCACTGAACTCCAGGTTGCAGCTTCTAAAATGTCTTTGGTTGGTACTCCTCCGAGAAAGGCTGCTGAAGTGGCTGCTGCCCTGGTAGAATGTGGCCTAATGCCCTTAGGCACTGATTTGCCATGTTGTGCATAGCAGAGGCGAATGCAGTGTCCTATCCATTTTTAAATTGTCTGCTTTGAGATGGGCTTTCCTTGTGATCCTGCAGCATAAGCTACAAACAGTTGCTCAGTTTATCTGAAAGCTTTTGTTTTGTCCAAGTAGAATCGTAGCTGTCTGTGTATGACCAAAGTGTGCAGAAGTCTCTCCCCTTTATTCTGGGGATTTGGATAGAAAGTTGGCAAATGAATGGTTTGGTTAAGAGCCACACTGGAAACCACCTTTGGCATAAATGCTGGGTTTGTCCTTAGGGAGACCTTGTCCTGATGAAAAATGATGAAAGGTTCCACTGCCATTAGTGCCTGTAACTCTGAGACTCTTCTTGCTGAAGTTATTGCTAGGAGCAGAGCAGTTTTCCATGATAACAATTTTATATCAGCTGTGTTGGCTGGCTCAAAAGGAGGCAGTGTGAGCTTTTCTAAAACAAAACTGAGGTCCCAAGTAGGTATTGGTGCTCTCCTTGGGGGTCTTATGTTTCTTGCCCCTCTGAGGTACTGCCTTAGTAGTGGATGTGAAAAAATAGGAATTTCCGTATTGTAATGAGCTGAAATGGCAGAGGCATGGATCTTAATAAATGAAAAGGATAGGCCTTTGTCCAGCATCTCAGTTAGGTATTGTAAAATCTGAGGTATATTTGGAACAAGTGGTTCGAGTCCTTGTGCCTGGTTCCAAGCACAGAATCTCTTCCATTTTTCTGCATAAGATTTCCTAGTGCTGGGCCTCCTGGCTTCTAAAATGACATCCATAACAGCTTTAGAGAGGTGTGGTCTGAGTGACTATATTATCTGCCATGCAGCCAGATTTAAGGTTCTGAGTTGACTGTGTAGAATCTGATTGTTTTGTTGAGTCAGAAGATGAGGAATTTGAGGTAAAGGCCAGGCTGGGCCTTGAGACAAGCTCTTTAGGATTGGGTACCAGTGCTGGCATGGCCAGTCTGGGGCAATCAGGATCATTTTTTGCTTCTCTTGTCTGACTTTTAGGAGCACCTTGGGAAGAAGAGGCAGTGGAGGGAAGGCATAAACTGTCAGGGTTTTCCAGCTGAATGAAAGCGCATCCACTTTCCATGCTTGTGAGTGATAAGTCATTGTGCAGAATTTCTTTAGTTGGCAGTTGTGAGGGGAGGCAAAAAGATCTATGTCTGGGCGTCCCCATTTCCTTGTTATCATGCTGATGACCTGTGGATTTAGTTTCCATTCGTGCGGATCCATAAGATTTCTGCTTATTTCGTCTGCCAGTGTATTTTTCATTCCTGGCAGGAATTGTGCCTGCGGATGTACTTGATAGGTCAGTGCTGTGTTCCACAAAGTCATGGCTTGCCTGCAGAGGGGGTAGGAATGCGTGCCCCCTTGCTTGTTTATGTACCACATAACTGTGGTGTTGTCCGTCTTTAGAAATAGTTGTCCTGGATGTAGTAGATCCTTGAAGGCTGTCAGGGCATTCTGTACAGCTAGCATCTCTTTTTGATTGATGTGAAGATGCATTTGTTCCTTGGGCCACATGCCCTGAATACATTTTCCTGTCATGTGTGCCCCCCAGGCATAATCCGATGCATCCATTGTCATTGTTTGCCTGGCTGTGGGTAAGGTGAAAGGCTGTCCCTTGTTGTGGGAAAAGGCCCGGGACCACCATCGAAACTCCTGTTGTAGACAGGGAATTATAGTTACTATTGTTTCCAGGCTGTGGCAATGTTGAGTCCAAACAGTTTTTAGATACCATTGTAGTTTCCTCATATGCAGTCTTGCATATGGAATTAGTAGAATGCAGGATGCCATGAAGCCCAGGGCCATCAGAATTTTTCTTGCAGGGAGCTGGGTCTTTGTTGCCATCATTTGAAAGTAATGAGTCAGTTGCCTTTGTTTGTCTGGCGTGAGATAAGCCATCTGGACAGTTGTATTTAAGCTTGTACCCAGGAATATTATCTCTTGAGAGGGCACTAGTTTTGATTTCTTTTCGTTTACTGTGTACCCTAGGCAAATTAATAATCTTTTTACAAACGCCAGATGTTTTAGTAGAATGTCTTTGCTCTCTGCTTGAATAAGACAGTCGTCCAAGTAGGGATATATTTGAATTCCTCTTTGTCTGCAAAATGCAATTACTGGTGCCAGGAATTTTGTGAAGACCCTGGGCGCAGTAGATAAGCCAAAGGGCAGTGCAGAGAATTGGTAATGCATTGAGCCAGCTATGAATCTGAGGTATCTTCTGCAAGATTGTCTGATTGGGACATGCAGGTATGCCTCCTTGAGGTCCAAAGTAACTAGCCAAGCCTTCTTGCCCAGCATGGGCAGAAGTTGCTGCAGTGTTAACATTTTGAATTTTGGTACATCCAGGAAAGTATTTAGGATTGACAAGTCCAGTATTGGTCTCCAGACTTTGTCCTTTCTGGGAACCAGGAAAAGTCTTGAGTAAAATCCTTGTCCCTGTTCTTGGTGTGGTACTCTTTGAATAGCTCCCATGTCCATGAGAGCAGCAATTTCCTTTTGTGCCTCTGCCTACTGGCTTTGTGGCAGGTCCTTTTGATTGTGGAAGGGTGTGAAAGTGGAACCTGTAACCCTGAGAAACTATATTCAGTACCCATTTGTCCTGGGTGATTATGTGCCAATTTTGTGCGGAAAGTGCTAGCTTTCCCCCTAGGGGTGCTGCCAAAAGGTAAGTGCTTGGCCTTTGTAGAGGTAAGTCATTGGGACTGTTTCCTATAAGGTTGTGATTTGTCTTCTCCTCCTTTGGGGGCAGAAGCACCCCATTGTTTAGGTCTGTAGGGGCCTTGGGGCTGAGATCTGGCTCTTGGGCGTTTGTATCTGCCTCTTTGTGGCTTGTCTGACACCTGAAAGGACCAATTTTTTGAAGGCCAGTTTCTACTAAACCTATGTGGTTGAACCTGTAAGAAATCCTTTACTGTCTGCATAGATTTTGCTTTATCCTCCATTTTCTTTAACACCTCTTCTGCCTTAACACCAAAATATCATGCTGTAATGGAGCATCCAATAATTTTACTTTAACATGTTCAGGTAAACTTTGTTCTTTCAACCAAGCATGCCTTCGAATGACAGAGCCTGTAACTGCGGCTCTGCAAGAAGCCTCTAATGAATCAAAACCACATTGCAGAGTATGCTTTCCCACTTGTTCAGCTGCATGCAATAATTCCTTCATTTCCTTACTGTCAGGACTTTCTGAGTTTGTAAGCATTTTCTGTTTTAACAAAGACACGAGGTACTGTTGATATTTAAGCATGTGAAACTGTCAGTTTAAAGCCCTTACAGCTAAAGTAGCAGAAGTGTAAACTTTTTCCCCCATCTATCCAGAACTCCAGAATCCCTATCAGAGGGGACAGGGTTTTTTGCAGTGGAAGCCTTAACCCCTTTGGGACCCTGAGAAATTGTTTCTGTTTCAGCAGCAGGGTTTTTATAAAGAAATTTATGAGTGTCAGGGACCCTGTAATACCTGTCTGGCTTGACTGGTGCAGGGGGTAAAGAATCAGGAGACAGACTGGATTCAGAGAAAACATCATCAACAATATCAAGCACAGGGGGATAGCCAGGGGCCTGTGTTGAGGCAGTAAAAGAAAGTCTCTGATCCTTTTCTTGGATTCTGAATAATCCTGGCTCTCCCAGTGGAAATGCTCCCTCATGGTGTGCAGAGTTTCCCCAAAAGAGTAATCCTCAGGTGGAGAGGCTGAAGGTATAGATTCTTCAGCATCAGAGTCCTCGTAGGGAGGAAGAGAATAGCCCTGATCTGAAGAGGAATCAGAGGAAATAGAAACCTGGTCAGAGGAATCATAGTCAGTGTCTTGCCTAAGCGTTTTATCAGGAGGGGGATGGGAACCCCTGATCAAAGTAATTAAGTCTTCGGCCATTTTAAGCATCTCTTTCTTTGGCATGGATGACTGTCCAGGAGAATGCTGTACTTGTTTCTTTGTCTTTAATGGTGTCTTTGACTGTGCCTTGGCTGCTGCAGAGGACTTAATAGTAAGCTGTGAAGGTCTGAAAACACCCACAGAAGCTGATGCCTGCTCAGCGGCTCAGGACCCATCTGAGGGAATAGTTTCCGTAGGCCCAATACCTTGAGTATCCAGAAGCCTAGTTGTCTCCACGTGGGAGTCGGATACGGCCTGTGGCTCTGAGGTAGCGGGTGTCAGGGGCTGCGAAAGCGCCTCACTGAGAACCGGCGACTGGCCTAGAAGAGGCTTCGTCGTCGGTTTTGGACCTCGGATGCCTGTCCTTTTCCTTGTCTTTGTGTTTTTTATGAATTCCGGTTGTCGGTTGTTCCGACGTCATTATATAGTTAAACCTTTGGCCAAAGTAATGTAAAGCAAAATCAAACCGACGCTTAATAGTGCGTTTGTTGTATCTAGCACAAAACAGACAACTAGTAACGTCATGATCAGGGCCTAGGCAAGGAATACAGTACGAGTGAAAGCCCTTATGAGGTATTTGCTTCCCACAAGAAATACAATTGTTAACTTGTACTGACATCGGTCTGGAGCAAGAAAAAGTTTCCCCAATGGGGTATTTAGCTTTATTGAAGACTTCGGTTCTGAAACTCTATTTCGAAAATCTCAGGAGTCGGACGACCGGCACTTGCGAACTGCTTTTGCTTCGGGCACCGCGCGGCAAGAAAGACTGAAGAAAATGGCGTCGGTTGCATCTTTTATACCCCTGGCGCACTGACGTCAAGGAAGAGGCGACAGCAACCGACGCCGGATCTAGACTTTGGAACTCGGGCCGACTGCGGGTAGCCTGCCAGCAGGATAACCCTAGTGTAATGACTGCAACAGTGAAACATGATGAACATCCCAGTAATATCTGTCTGGCTTACTAGGAGCCAGAGGCAGGGAATCAGGAGTCATACTGGACTCTGAGAACATCAACAATGTCTAGAACAGGAGGTATAGACAAAGGCCTATGCGGAGGAAAAAGAAGGAAATCCCTAAGTCTCTTTTTAGATTCTGAGAAATCCTGACTCCCCCAGTGAAAGTGTTCCCTTAAGGTATGCAAAGTTTCTCCAAAAGAAAAATCCTCAGGAGGTGAAACAGAAGGGATGGAATCTTCTGCATCAGAGTCCTCATAAGTGGGAATAGATAATTCCTGATCAGAAGAGGAATCAGAAGAAATAGAAACCTGATCTGAAGATTCATAGTCAGTGCCTTGCCTAGGCCCCTTAGCAGGAGGGGGATGGGTACCCCTGATCAAGGTAATTAAATCCTCAGCCATTTTGTTAATTTGTTTTTTAGGCATTGGGGCCTGTACACGTGGCCCAAGTGTCGGTTTTTTAGACATAGAAGTAGATTTTGGCCTTAGTTTTAAGATGGCGTTGGTTTAATAAACAAATCTTTAGGCCTGAAAACACCCTCAGAAGCCAGTGCCTGCTCAGCAGCTCTGGAACCATCTAAGGTAGAGACATCCACGGGTTCAATACTTAAAGTATCTCGTGGCATACCAGACTCCGAATGGGACTCAGTAGAGGCCTGCGAATCAAAAGCAGTGGGTATCAGGGGCTGCGAAAGTGCCTCACTGAGTACTGGCGAACCGGCGACTGGCTTAGGAGAAGCTTCATCATCGGTTTTGGACCTCGACGGTCTGTCTCTGTCTTTTTCTTTGGGTTTTTTAGGTATTCAGGTAGTCGGATTGCTAACCAACAACATTTCTGGATAGTTAAATCTCGAGCCAAAATATTTAGAAGCAAAAATATACAGACGTTTAATAGTGCATTGATTAAATTTAGCACAAAACCAACAGCAAGGCATGTTGTGGTCAGGGTCTAGGCAAGGAATACAGTACAAATGAAAATCCTTATGAGGTATTTGCTTCCCACAAGTAACTCAATTATTAACTTTTACTGACATCGGTAAGGAGCAAGAAAAAGTTTCCCTAACGGGTTACTTAGCTTTTAGTTGAAGACTTCGGTTCTGAAACTTGAAAATGAAAATTTCAGGAGTCGGCCAACCGGCACTTGTGAACTGCTTCTGCTTTGGGCACCACGTGGCAAGAAAGACTGATGTAATGCCATCGGCTGCATGTTTTATACCCCTGACGACCTGACGTCATGGAAGAAGGGACAGTAACCGACGCAGGACCCAAGACTTTGTTAATCAGGCCGACTGAGGGCAACCTGCCAGCAGATTACCCAAATGTAACGACTGCAACAGTGAAACATGAAGAACATCTATGCAGGTAAGAACTGCACTCTCTAAAGCCAAGAACACAGCATCCATGGAACCAGACAACATCCCAGGCTGCATTTTACATGAACTTCAGAACGAACAGGCTCTCCACCTAAGTACCATATTCAGTCATAGCCTCACTTCAGGCTTTGTGCCCACTGAATGGTGCACAGCTACAGTTATCCCACTCCACAAAGGGGGAGTCACCACGGACCCTGGGAACTATCACCCTATTAGCCTGACGAGCCTGGTCTGCAAGGCCATGGAACATATCATCATGGAACTTATAAACAAAGACATCGATAACTTCCAAACTCTGGAGCGCACACAGTCTGGGTTTGTGAAAGGCAGATCATGTCTCCTGAACCTGACTGATTTCTTTGAATTTTTATTTTATTTATTTATTTATTTATATTTGTTGACCGACTGGACGTAGGTCCATTTTCAGCGGAGGCCCGGATAGAAAAGCTCCACAATTAAAATAAACAGACAGTAGTTACATTGGATTATATAGTGATTAACAATTTACATAGCAATTACTCACAACATATTTCCAGATGAAGAACATAGTACATCAGCAGACAACTAGAATCTTTATCTGTGAAGTACATAACAGACATTAACAAATGTTACAATAAGAAGTTCCTGCTATATAATAAGTACTAGGCTTATGAGCATCTGCGCTTGCTATAATCAAGGTAGTTAGTGGAGTGGAAAGAAAGGTAGTGGTTGGAAGGGGTGGGTGATATTAGAGTGGGAGTTGTAAGGGCAGAGCCAGCATGTTTTTAGGTGCGCTTTTAGTAAAGTTTTGAAGTGGGTCCATGATGGTATGGAGGTAATAGTGGGTGGGAGGGAGTTCCATAATTTGGCTATGGTGCAAGAGAACAGTGCTTCACCAGCAGAGTTACTGGCTTTAGTGATCTGCAAGTGATTTTTGTTGCTGGATCTTAGTGATCTGGTGGTGCGATAGGGTTGGAGTAGATTCTGGAGGGATGGGACATTTAGTGGATGGTTTACTAGTTTGTGGGCGAGTGAGAGTTGATACCATTGAAGGAGGTGAGGGAGTTCAAGCCAGCCCAGTTCAGCAAGTGAGAGACAGTGGTGACTACGGTAGGATGCCCCTGTGGCGAATTTGGCGATTTTGTTGTAGCAGGTCTTTAGCTTGTTTAGATCCCATTGCCTTAGGTTGGTATATATTGGAGAGGAATGAAGTAGGGTGGAGATAAGGTGGGAATTTGCTATTGAAATCTTTGCTGCATTGGTGAGAAGTTGCTTATTTCTGTATAACGCTCCTAGTTTTTGTGGACTTTTTTTATGGTCATGGATATGTGAATGTCAAATTTTAGTTTATTGTCTATTTCCACTCCTAGCAATTTGGTGTGTTCAGTTGGGTATACAGTGGTGTTGTCTTTTGCTGTGATGTTAAAGTGAGAGTTGTTTTGTGTATGTTTGGTGGGTTGGAAGATGAGTAGTTTAGTTTTGTTTGGGTTGAGTATTAATTGGGCATCGGATAACCAAGTTTCAACAGAGGAAAAGGCTTCCTGTGTGACTTTTTGCAGTTTGGGTAAGGAATGGGCTGAGCAGATGATGGTTGAGTCATCTGCGTATTGTAGGAGTGTGCCATGTTTGGTGTCAGAGGCTAGATTATTGGTGAAAACAAAGAAGAGTAGGGGTCCAAGGATGGATCCTTGGGGTACCCCTATGGAGACAGGTAGTTGGGGAGATATGTCATTCTGCCATACAACGGATTTTTGACGGTCAGACAGGTAACTCTGAAACCAGTTGGTGACCGATTGTGAGAAGGATAGGTTATTGAGGACAGAGATAAGTTGTTTGTGTGGGATCATGTCAAATGCTTTAGATAGGTCTTTGAAAGTAGCAGAGGAGAGATAGCCATTGTTTTTATGCTGAAGGATAGTGTTAGTAAAGGAGAGTAAGGCAGTGGTGGTGCTATGGTTTGGTCAGAAACCATGCTGAGTATTGGAAAGGAGGTTGTTAGTAAGGAGGTAGTCTGAGACCTGAGAATGTATGCATCTCTCTAGTATTTTGGAGAGTGGAGAGAGAATAGCTATGGGGTGGTAATTGCTTAGTTCTGTGAAGGGTCCGCCTTTGTGGAGGGGAATTATATGTGATACTTTCCACAGTGTGGGAACGTAACTTTCTGACAGAGATCGGTTAATCAAGATGGATACTGGGTAGGCCAGAGCATCAGCTGTGATTTGTAGGTATTCACTTGAGAGGTTGTCTGGTGCTAATTTGGTGGGCTTAAGTTTAGTTAAGAGTTTTTTATGTTGGAGGTAGGTACAGGAGAAAAAGTGAAGGCAGTGGAGAGATTACTAGTTGAAGGTGTGGGTTGGACGGGAGGGAGGTTGTGTTGTTTAGCTAGTGATAGTATGGTTTGTGTGAAGTGTGTGTTGAATGAGGTAGCAATATTTTCTGAGGAGTGAGGGATGTTAGGAGGAGGGGTACTGACTTTACCTGGGTGGAGGATGGAGTTTATGGAGGACCAGAATTGTTTAGGGCTGTGTTGGGAGGAGTCTAGGGCAGACTGGTAGTATTGGAATTTGTCCTGTTTTATTAGCTTTTTGACTCTATTGCGTAGTTCTAGGAATTTCTGTCTAGCTGAGAGGGTTTTGGTTTTGCGCCAGTGCTCCCAGGCTTTATCCCTGTTTTTCATTTCTGACTTAGTGGTTTTCTGTAGCCATGGGGAAAGTTGTGCTTTGATTCTGGAAAGTCTTATGGGGCATGGTAATTAAGGATGATCAGGAAGGTAGTATTAAAAAATTCAACTGCATCATCAAGACTGAGGTACTTTAGAGGATGCCAGTTACATTCTTTGAGGGATGAGATGAATGTGAGTTGGTTAAAGTTTATTTTTTTACGTATTTGACGGTAGATGACAGGTTTAGCTTGGTATAGGTATTTTTTGAGTAGGAATGTTGGGGAGTGATCACTGAGACTATCTAATAAGCAGCCTGTTATATATGACTGGGGGCTCTTACGGACTAGTATCCAATCCAGAAGCAGTCACCAAAGCCTTAGATGAGAGTAGGGTGGTTCACACAGCCTATCTTGACCTCGCCAAGGCTTTCAAACCATCCCCCATTCTGGAATGATAGATAAACACATTAAACTGGGTATAAATCCCTACGTCACAAGATGGGTTGCCAACTGGCTCACTGACAGAACCCACAGTGTAAAAGTTGCAGACTGCAAATCCGACTTCAAACCAGTTACAAGTGGAGTACCACAGGGTTCAGTTCTGGGTCCTCTCCTGTTTGGTATCTACTTCTCTGAAGTGCAGCCTAACACAGAAGGTCACCGGCTAATGAAGTTTGCAGATGACGGCAAACTAGGAGCCATAAATGAGTCCCCAAACAATGTGGACATCCTACAGAAGGGTCTCACTGAGACAGATGCCTGGTGTCAGAGCCATGACCTCAAGCTCAATGCCAAAAAGTGCATTATCATGCCCTTTGGTAAAAACTCTGTTCCCATGAACTACCACATAGGCAGCAGTCTACTCAACACCGAAAGTGTGATAAGAGACCTTGGGCCCCTGGTGGACAGTAGTCGCTCCTTTGATAATCACATCATCACAGTGGTCAGGAAATCCTTCTACATGGCACACCTCATCACAAAAGGATTCTCATCCAGGAAAAAAAGAGGTCATTGTTCCCCTCTACTTGTCACTCATTAGACCCATTATAGAGTACAACACCCCTTTTGGAATGTACTTCACAAGACATCTACAACAGCTGGAAAGGCCACAGACGTTCCTCACAAAGAGGATTATCAGCCTCAAACAGATGCCCTACGCTGACCGTCTCAAAAAACTTTAGCTTTACTCCATAGCATATCGCCTACTCCGAGGTTATCTCTGTCTAACATACAAAGCTATGTCAAACCCAGAGCTGTTGGAAATGCTCCACCTAAAGAAATCCCAATCCGTCCAAGCTACACATTCTAGGGACCTAAACCTTGTCATCACAATAAACAAAACATGCTGGAGGGATACATTCCTGTCCCAGACACTTCCCTTACTCTGGAACAAGCTACCCATCTGTATCAAACAAAGCTCCTCATTAGCACTCTTGAAGAAAAATATTGATGAGTGGATGGGAAACAGGAAATTCACCCTGGGGATCACTTCTGTGGCTCTGCTTGACAGGGACACAGGAAAATAATTTTCATGGGTGGCGAAACCCAGGGAACCATGTTGGCTAGGCTTACTTAGGCCCTTGGGCCAATAGCAAAGTACCTACCTATGAACCTATAAACCTGTAAACTATGTGTTCATTGTTATGTCTTGCACGGGGACCAACGCAACATAATTTTGCTCAGCTTGCAGTGCTGTGCAAATCTGATCAACAAAAATGTTTACTTGACTTTGACTTTGGTAATCCTGCACCTTAACTTTTAAGCTATCGGGGTGGGGGGGTCTATCTAATGCATATTCCCCTTAAGAAAGAAAACTAAATTTTAATGCAGTTGGGGTGGAATCCCTTTTCTTTCATAGTATTTAGCTCACAACTTCAGGCCTGGATTTTTATTCCTGCTACTTTGCAAGTGTGACAAAAACATTTTTACCACAGGAAGGACTACCCATCACTAAGCAGGTTTACATGCGTAAATGGAAATGTTTGGCTTCTAGTATCACTGTATGTATACTGTTTGCACTCATGTTCTTCCAGAAGACTAGTGCTACCTTCCTAATGAAGTTATTTAGATTGTTATAAGTTGTACTTAAAAGCTGTTGGTGATAATGTTTTTTACATACTATAATCTGTTATGTTTTATGAGAAGTTAGAGGGACATATAAGACTGATATAGAATTTATACATATATATATATATATATATATATATATATATATATATATATATATATACATCTAGCATTATAATAATTCAGTACCTTTAAATTTTAATTGATATGATTGATCTAACATATCACGTGAAAGTGCACTATAAAAGTTTAATTGAAAAGCATTTGAAAAATAACGGTCTGAAGAAGCATTTGTGAAAGCGCTAACCTCTGAATATTCAATAAACTGGCTTTGTTATTTTAAACAAAAATCCTTGTTGATTCGTATGGATTAAGTAATGCGTTTTCTCTTGTAAAGAGTGGGTTTGGTCGTGGTCACCTTCCAGCATCAACAGCATTATTTGTGAGTTTATATATATATACATACACACACACACACACACACACACACACACACACACACACACACACACACACAGACATACGTGCTTGCACATGTGTGCATGTGTATGTGTATTACAGGCACACATACCTATATTGGCATGCATGCACATGAATGACCTCAAAATACTGTGACCAGCACTGTAAACACAGGCAAGGCAAGCCCCAAAGAATTCATAAAGCTCCTAGTAGTGAGATGTCAGCAGGATAGTCGGCAGCTAATGAAGACTGAGTCCAGGAAATTGATAACACATACCCAATGTTATGCTGAGTGCCTCATATAACCTTATATTTGCTACATGAGATGGTGCTCTACATCGTTTCACAACGTCATGACCAAACTTTTTAAAACTATGAGTCATATTTCACTTTCTAAGCCAGATGCAAGTCACCACAGCATTTTGTGGTCATACCCTTATGGATTTAAAATTACTACTTACAGAAACTTTGGAATATACAACCTGCTTTCAGGTCAAATAATAATGTTTGAGGAGCAAAAAGTGGGTGCCATGGCTGCTGTACTTTGACTTTCTTTAAATGTAAAGTAACACAGCATACCAATAACAGGCCTCAAAGGCTATGTCCAGCTGCCCTGTTGGAATATGCCACATATGGGCTAGACATTCCCAGGGATGCTCTGTGCAGATTTCAAAGTATGACATTTTGGAACGAAAATGGCTTAATGTATGTGGAAGTTTTCCTTATTCTTTTATATTGGTCTCATTTTCGCCACATTCCTTTTTTTCCAGCTATAACTGCTACCATCTTTACTACATGCCACCAGTCAGGTCAGTTCCCCATTTTTTTCCTGTACATACACCCAATTTCCAAAATGAGCCCCCCAAAGTTGTTATCCTGGGAAGAAGTTTTTCCTTGGCTGACAATGACAGACTATGTTAGATTAAGTAATGATGTAAAACAATGTTCACTTGGGTCATTATAGGTCAAAATGCTACAAATGTCATGTACACTAATACTGAGCAATTTATCTGACAGCTATGAATTATTTCAGTCATACATGGTTAAGATGAGGGAAGGGTTATACTCAATCCGTCCCTTTTTTCCTAATACAAATGAAAAGACATGATTGAAAACAGTGCATTCTGCAGAGAGAAAAAAAAAGTCCCACCCTACAACTCTCCAAAATGACACTGTTCCCCCAAATTCTCACACTTGCAATCCCCTCATATTCACCCACTTAGTTTGGTTTGTCAGCCACATAAAAAGCATATAGGTTCATAGGTAGGTAGGTACTAGGCTATCGTCCCAAGGGCCTAAGTAAGCCTAGCAAACAAGATTCCCTGGCTTACGCCACCCAAGGAAGTTAATTTCCTGTGCCCCTGTCGAGCAGAGCCACAAAAGTGATTCTCAGGGTGTATTTCCTATTTCCCATCCACTTATCAAGATTTTTCTTGAAAAGTGCTAATGACGGAACTTTGCTTGACATAGATGGGTAGCTTGTTCCAGAGTATAGGAAGTCTCTGGGACAGGAATCTATCCCTCCAGCATGTCCTCGGAGGGATTGGGATTTCTTTAGTTGTAGCATGTCCAACAGTTCCCCATTTTTTTCCTGTACATACACCCAATTTCCATAATGAGCCCCCAAAAATTGTTGTTATCCTGGGAAGAAGTGTAATACTAATAAAATCTCCACCACAATACAGTAATATGTTTGTGTCAAACTCCTATTCCATGCTGCTTGGAGAAGCCATCAGAGCAAAGGCCCATTACCCACTGAACTAAATAAATATGTAAAAAATAATGCATTCATGCACATTTCACTTACTGCACCCACCTAGCAAGTGAATGCAATGCATGCACATACACTAAATACGCATCTAGAAATATGCAAAATGCATTTCCTCACTCCTATGAACTGCAAGAAGTAGCTTGTCAGCTAAAGTTAAGAGAACCACCTGCTGTTCTATGTTGTGAACTTTATGAGCTGAATTAAGAAAGACTGACTCTATTAAGAGGTTATTCAACTGCCTTGAGAAACCAGAATCCCATTTGCTAGGCACTCAGACCCCTGAACGTCCTTGTAGATAGTTTGCAGATACAAGACAAGATTGACAGAATGGACAAATAAATCACTTGTAAACCCATCCCTGAAGAGTCTTGAACACTGTTCTCAAACCTATCTGCCTGCCTTCAGGACTTCTGTGTACAAGAACAAAAATGCATCAACACCACACTCTGCTGCTTAAAACCAGATGTGTCCCATTTTCCATAGGTACTTACTAGGCTTAAGTTCCATGAGAATCTTTAGAAGATTAGCCCTACATTCCCAATAAGATTTTAGCCCTAGTATTTTTAACACAATTAATTCAGAGCCTCTTGTATTTTGAGTACAAATAACCCAGGGGCAGACAGACATTACATGTTACCCTGTCCATAAGGCACTGTGTTGTACATTCTATCAAACTCCTTCCAAAGACACACACCATCTTCGCTTGCCAGAAGTGGCTAGTTATTTAATACTTTTATTTTTACTACATCTTAAGTTATCTAATTCACTGCAGTCCTAGCTCTTACATCTGACAGGTCTACATGTAAACTTTCCCTGAAGACAGTCTGCAGTCAGAACTCTTGGGTTCAAACATATTAAAGTAAACGTTTCTGCAATGGCATGAGAATGAAGTGCATAAATCTGCTACCATTGGACAGTTACATTTCATTATACACTTCATCTAAACAAAGTCATTAAATGGGAATATCTGACTAGTTCATAACTGAAGTTAACAGTTACAGTTAACACACACAAAAAGATCCGTTCAGGAAACAGCCCAGAATGTTTGAACTTACAGCCATTAAGACACTGAAAGCAAGTTCAAAAAAAGAAATACAAAAAGAAAAAAATAAATAAAAATAGCCCCTCTGATTCTGCTTTAACTTCTGCTATTAAAGGATAAAAAGTATCAAAAAATGCTGCCAGCATTCATAATGTTTGCATGTTTAGGATACAGAGGGGTCATCTCTATTTCCAAGATTCTATGGGAGTACATCTCAAGACAAAAAACAGACCTATTATACATTGCTGTTATTTTTAAAATATAGAGTATATTCTTAAAAAATGCTTTGTACCATACTGCACATACACCTGTAGCACAATCTTAAGAGTCCAGTGAACACAGACAAGGAATAAACCAGGACAGTTGAAGTTTCCGAGCAGGCAAGACAGACAAATTCTTTACTCTGTATACTATTCAAATGTATTTGCCACTGGCCAAAAAGGAATCACTAACCAGCGCTGGATGTTGTAGTAATTACCACACTCTATGAAGTGTTCTCAGCTGTCTCTAATTTGCACTAGTCAGGTCAGGTCAGGCCAGTAATCCACAATCTCAATGTTCTAAATTTGAGTATTAGAGTCCAACAGACATTGGTAAGCAGTGAACTAGGGAAGTTTTATTACATTTATAGGATAGCAGACGTTTCTGACAGACATACTTGTTGTGTCTTTCGGCTTTTCCCGGTTAGGGGTCGCCACAGCGGAACTTCGGTCCGCTAATGATTGGCAGTAGATTTTTACGTGCCGAGTTGCCAGCCCTGATGCACAACCTTCAACGAAGGTGCGCCCATTCACGCATGTCTCCACACAGAAGACGCTCTAGCTGAGAATCGAACAGGACAACATCGTACTGTGAGGCGACAACGCTACCGCAGCACCACCACTGCAGTTCTGACAAACGTACTAGAAGCTGTATACTAAGACAGGTGTTCTCAAATTATGAGGCCCTAACATGTTATTCAATCCACATGAATTTTCTGAAGATAAAAATTTAGACTCTCCATTCTCTTTCCTTTGGTAGTTCAGATAAACAAAATGGAAAAGAAAATTACATACATGAATTTGCTTTAAGTAAAAGCATGAAGAGCTATGAACTTTTTTAATTGTCTTTTACTGTATGTATTTTAGGTAACCAGCTAAATTGCTCATCACAAATCTCACTTTCAGGCAGCACATCAGCCAGTGACTTGATACATTTATCACATAATGCATTAGAATAATGTGGGCAAAACAAATACTATCAAGTACATGCATAGGGGCAGAACCATGCATTGAAAGAAATAATCACACACACACACACACACACACACACACACACACACACACACACACACACACAAAATAAAAATCATAGCACCGGCCTTTAAAAATTATAGCAGAGTGCCCAAATGAGGAGGACTTTCTAATTTTTTAATTTACTGACAGGCAGACTGTCTTCGAACATTTGACTCCCTACTGTTACTGGCAAGGAATCTTTGCATTGGCTTACTTCAGTAACTTATGTATGTGCTTTTATACAAGTCTGCATGAAAAAAGATAAGAAAATTTAGGAGGAGCAAGTCTATATCTCAGGGTAAAAATTACAATACTATGCCTAAACCACAGTAAATGAGAGGTATGCAGAAAAACTGCAGGTAGCAAGTAATACAGGAGGCAGTGGCACCATACATCTGAGCTTCTTTGTGGCAGAATTCTGTCAAAAAAGTAAAAATAATAGTTGGACAAAGTCCCAAAATAAAGGGCAATGCTTAAATAACATTCTAGCTCACTTAGAAAATTAACAGAACAGGTTTTGCACCAACATGAATTTTTTGAACAATACGTTTGAAACTCTAATGACTGGCAATATTGATACTGACTGACAGTAATCTTCAATGATTTACCAGAAAATCGCAAATTTTACGTGGGATAGGGTAAACTATTTGGCAAAATCAGAGATAGCTTAGAGGTATGAGCACACATGCCAGGGGATTCATTCAACTCTGTAGGCTTTGCACAAAGCCTACACAGGAGTTTGCGTTTTAGCATGGTGAGCAGCAGCATTAATCACATATTTGTGCTGCACATCACTCTCACAAACATACAAGCACAGTTTTGTGGCCAGCAACAGTGTCGCTGGCCAGGAAACTGCAGAGCAGCAGAAGCACAGAAAGAAGATGCACTCAAGTTTGCTCGTAAGCAAACTTGCTTGGCAAGATTGTGTGGACAGCCACAATGACTACCAGGTGTATAAATACTGCAATACCAGCAGTAATAAAGTACAGTTGTGTACACTTACCATAAATGTAGATGTTCGAGTGTATTCACTGTTGCAGTCATTACATTTGGGTAATCTGCTGGCAGGTTGCCCTCAATCGGCCTGAGTAACAAAGTCTTGGGTCCTGCATCGGTTGCTGTCTCCTCTTCCATAACGTCAGGTCATCAGGGGTATAAAACATGCAGCTGACACCATTTTATTCAGTTTTTGTTGCCCCAGATGGGGAGCAATATATATATATATATATATATATATATATATATATATATATATATATATATAAATAAACAGGAATATATGTAAATGCACTTTTAGCAACATAAACTTTACCTTCCTCTAACAGCAAATACACCACAAAGGCTTTAGTAAATAGTGAAGGCAAGAAAAGGTATAGAAAAGGGGGATGCGGGTGGGTAACCCAGACTGCAACAGTGAATACACTCGAACATCTACATTTATGGTAAGTGTACACAACTGTACTATGTTCTTCATGTTTCACTGTTGCAGTCATTACATTTGGGTAGAATGGATGGGAGGATGGAACTAAACAGCATTAGGAGCGGCTATAAGGCCCTGCAGAACTGCAGTGGCAAAGCCTGCCCGGGATTTGGAGAAGAGAGGCAATTGATAATGCTTTGTGAAGGTATGAACAAAGCTCCAAGTAGCAGCCTCTAGAATGTCTTTGGTTGGAACCCCTCTGAGAAAAGCTGCTGAGGTAGAGGCAGCCCTGGTGAAATGAGACCTGATCCCCTTGGGCACACGTTTACCATGGTGCAAGTAGCAGAAACAAATGCAGTGGCTTATCCACTTAGAAATAGTCTGCTTTGATATAGCCTTCCCCTCTGACCCTGCAGCAAATGCTACCAGCAGTTGTTCAGGCTTTCTTAGAGATTTGGTCCTGTTTAAGTAGAATTGTAGTTGTCTGTGTACGTCGAATGAATGCAGAATCCACTCCCCCTTGTTCTGCAGATTTGGGTAAAAAGTTGGCAGGTGAATTGTCTGGTTAAGAGCCACACTGGATACCACCTTAGGCATAAAAGAAGGATTGGTCTTGAGGAACACCCTGTCCAGGTAAAATGTAATAAAAGGCTCCACAGCCACGAGAGCCTGTAGTTCTGAAACCCTTCTTGCTGAAATGACTGCCAAGAGAAAAGCTGTTTTCCAAGATAGAAATTTTATATCCGCAGTAGCTGCTGGTTAAAAAGGAGCCAGGGTAAGTTTTTCCAGCACAAAATTGAGGTCTCATGCAGGAGTTGGTGATCTTCTGGGAGGCCTTAAATTTTTGGCCCCTCTAAGATACTGTTTAAGCAGAGGATGAGAAAAGAGGGGAGGCTCTGTTTTGTAATGAGCCGAGATGGCAGAGGCATTGATTTGTATTGAAGAAAAAGATAGGCCCTTGTCAAGCATCTCAGTCAAATATTGTAAAATCTGAGGAATATTGGGCTTTGCTGTGTCTGTTCCTTGTGCTTGGTTCCAAGCACAGAATCTCTTCCATTTATCAGCATAAAGTTTTCTAGTACTAGGCCTTCTGGCTTCCAAAATGACATCCATCACAGATTTACTGAGAGGTGTTGTTTGAATAATTAAATGATCAGCCATGCTGCAAGGTTCAGAGTTTGGAGCTGAGTGTGCAGAACTTGATTGTTCTGCTGAGACAGTAGATGAGTTATTTTATGCAAGTACCAAGGGGAAGTTGAGACATATTCCTTAGAAGTGGGTACCAGTGTTGGAGAGGCCAGTCTGGAGCAACTAGGATCATTTTTGGTTTTTCCTGTCTGACTTTTAGTAAGACCTTGGAGAGAAGAGGCACAGGGGGAAAGGCATAGGCTGACAGGTTTTTCCAACTGAAAGACAGGGCATCCACTTTCCATGCTTTTTTGTGATGATTTCTTGTGCAGAATTTGTCCAACTGATAATTTCAGGGAGAGGCAAATATATCTATGTCTGGGCTCCCCCATTTCTGTGTTAACATGCTGAAGCTGTATGGATCCAGTTTCCATTTGTGCGGGTCCATAATATTTCTGCTTAGGTCGTCTGACAGAGTATTTTGTTTTCCTGGCAGGAATTGAGCTTGAAGATGTATTTGTAAGTCAAAGCTGTGTTCCACACTCTTTGGATAGAAAAAAGTTATAATACCTATTTTAAAGCCCAGGTGATTTCCTTAGAAACAATGTCATGGCTAGTCTGCAAAGGGGGTAGGAATGTGTACCCCCCTGCTTATTTATGTACCACATAACCATGGTGTTGTCTGTCTTTATCAGTAGTTGTCCTGAATGAAGTAAGTCCTTGAAGGCTGTCAGAGCATTCTGAACAGCTAGCATCTCTTTCTGGTTGATATGCAGATGCATTTGATTTGGGTTCCATTTGCCCTGAATGCATCTCCCCCGCCAGGTGGGCCCCCCAAGCAGAGTCTGATGCGTCTGTAGTTATGGTTTGGGTGGCAGGGGGTAGAGTGAATGACAGTCCCTTGTTTTGGTGACATGTCTCCGCTCACCAAAGAAACTCCTGTTGTAGGCAGGAAATGAGAGGAATCATTGTTTCCGGACTGTGACAATGTTGGCTCCATAAACTTTTTAGGTAGCACTGGTTTCCTCATATGCAGTCTCGCATATAGAATTAGTAGAATGCAGGATGCCATGAACCCCAAAGCCTGCAGAATTTGTCTTGCAGATAACTGGGTTTTTGTGGCCATTTGTTTCAAGTATATTGTCAGTTGCCTTTGTTTGTCTGGCGTAAGGCAAGTCATCTGGGCAGTTGTATTCAAGCTTGCACCCAGGAATGTAATTATTTGAGAGGGTACCAGTTGGGATTTCTTTTTGTTTATTGTGTACCCTAGGCATGTTAGAAGCCTTTTTACAAATGCCAGATGTTGAAGAAGAGTGTCCTTGTCCTTTGCTTAATGAAACAGTCGTCCAGATAAGGATAAATTTATATGCTTCTTTGTCTGCAGAATGCAATTACTGGTGCCAGGCACTTTGTAAAGACCCCAGGTGCAGTAGATAAGCCAAAGGGCAGTGCAGAGAATTGGTAATGCAAAAAACCTGCCTTGAAGAGGAGGTATCTTCTACATGATTCCCTTATTGGGATATGCAGGTATGCCTCTTTTAAGTCTAGAGTCACTAACCAAGTGTTCCTGCCCAGCATAGGCAGTAGCTGTTGTAAAGTCAGCATTTTGAATTTTGGAATGTCCAGGAACGTGTTCAAAATCGATAAATCCAGTATTGGACACCAAGAATCGTCTTTTCTGGGTAACAGGAAAAGTCTTGAATAAACACCTTGTCCTTTTTCCTTTTCTGGTACTGGTAGAATAGCCCCCATATCCATGAGGGACGTAAGTTGTTTCTGAGCCTCTGCCCACTGATTTTGTGGCAGATCTGGCCAACTGTTTGGAATTGGCAAAGTATGGAAATGAAATATGTAACCCTAGGATATTATGTTCAATACCCACTTGTCCTGGGTAATTAACTGCCACTTTTGAGCATGGAGTGCTAGTTTTCCCCCCAAGGGGGCTGCCAAACGATAAGTGCTTGGTGATGGTAGAAAAAAGTCATTGAGACTGCTTAATGTAGGGTTCTGCTTTGTTTCCTCCAGATTTGGATGTGGAGGCACCCCATTGCTTTGACCTGTAAGAACCCTGTGATTGGTATCTGGAGCCTTTTGAGCACCTGGATTTGCCTTGAGTGCCTCTGTTGGACACATGAAAAGACCAATTTTTAGTAGGCCAGTGCCTACTGAACCTGGGTGGCTGCACTTGCAAGAAATCTTTTACAGTTTGCATACATTTAACTTTGTCTTCCATTTTCTTTAAAACCTCTTCTGCCTTATTACCTAACAGAGTATCATGCTGCAAGGGGGCATCCAACAATTTAGCTTTAACATGATCAGGCAGATTTTGCTCCTTGAGTCAGGCATACCTTCTAATCACAGATCCAGTAACTGCATCCCTGCAAGAGATCTCCAAGGAATCAAAACCACATTGCAAATTATGCTTTCCAACCTGTTCTGCTGAATGCAATAATTCCTGTAACTCTATTTTCCACACAATCAGAAATCAACATAATTTTCTGTTTCAGTAAGCCCATAACATGCTGTTGATATTTAAGCATATGAAACTGGCAGTAGTTTAAGGCTCTGATTGCCAAGGTAGCAGACGATAAACCTTCTTTCCCCATCTATCCAGCACCCTGGAATCTCTATCAAAGGGGTGGGATTTTTGGCTGTAGAGGCCTTTACACCCTCGGGACCCTGTGAAATAGTCTCAGGATCAGCAGCAGGATTTTTAATAGAAATTTGTGGAAGTCAGAAACCCTGTAATATCTGTCTGGCTTACTAGGAGCCAGAGGTAGGGAATCAGGAGCCATGCTTGATTCCAAAACACATCATCAACAATGTCTAATACAGGAGGTATAGCCAAAGGCCTATGCTGAGGAAAAGAAGGAAATCCCTAAGCCTCTTTTTGATTCAGAGAAGTCCTGACTCTCCCAGTGAAAATGTTCCCTTAAAGTATGCAAAGTCTCTTCAAAAGAGTAATCCTCAGGAGGAGATGCAGATGGGATGGATTCCTCTGCATCAGAATCCTCATAGGGTGGAATAGAAAATTCCTGATCAGAAGAGGAATCAAAAGAAATGGAAACCTGATCTGAAGATTCATAATCAGTGTCTTGCCTAGGCCTCTTAGCATGGGGGATAAGTCCACAGCCATTTTGATCATCTGTTTTTTAGGCATAGGGGCCTGAGCACATGGCTCATGTGTCAGATTTTTAGACATAGATGATGTTTTTGACCTGGTTTCTGAGGCTGGTATCGGTTTTATATAAAAATGTTAAGGCCTGAAAACACTCTCAGAAGCCAGTGCCTGCTCAGCGGCTCCTGACCCATCCAAGGGAGAGACATCCGTGGGTTCAATACTCTGAGAATCTCGTGGCATACCGGACTCCGAATTGGTCTCGGTAGAGGCCTGCGACTCAAAAGTAGCGGGTATCAGGGGCTGCGAAAGCACCTCACTGAGTACCAGCGAACCAGCGACTGGCTTAGGAGAAGCTTTGTCGTCGGTTTTGGACCTTGACGGTCTGTCTCTGTCTTTTTCTTTGTGTTTTTTGTGAACTCCGGTAGTCAAATTGCTAACCAATGACATTTCAGGATAATTAAATCTTGATCCGAAATATTTAGAAGTAAAACTATACCAACGCTTAATAGTGCATTGGTTAAATCTAGCACAAAACTGATGGCAAGGCACGTTATGATCTAGGCCTAGGCAAGGAATACAGTATAAATGAAAATCCTTATGAGGTATTTGCTTCCCACAAGTAATGCAATTATTAACCTTTACTGACATCGGTAAGGAGCAAGAAAAAGTTTCCCCAACGGGGTACTTAGCTTTAGTTTGAAGACTTCGGTTCTGAAACTCGAATGCAAAAATTTCACGAGTCGGACGACCGGCACTTGCAAACTGCTTCTGCTTCAGGCACCACGCAGCAAGAAAGACTGAATAAAATGGCGTCGGCTGCATGTTTTATACCCTGACGACCTGACGCCATGGAAGAGGAGACAGCAATCGACGCAGGACCCAAGACTTTGTTATTCAGGCCGATTGAGGGCAACCTGCCAGCAGATTACCCAAATGTAATGACTGCAACAGTGAAACACAAAGAACATCACAGTGAAGAAAAGTGTACTCAGTGGAATGTATACTAAAAAATTACTTGACGAATAAAAATGGAAGGGGGTTACACGGGAAGGGAAAATACAAGAAAGCATACACTGTGCAGGGAAAGTGTGCTGATGAAAATGGGCACAGATATGAATAACAGAAATTAATAAAGAAGAAGAGGGCATGGTATATATGTAAATATCCCCAAAAATAGGATAGGTCGATGTATGTACACTTCCAGCAAAAGTCAATAGCATAACATTAAGCACATATGTTGATAGCACAGTATTTACTGCTGTTTATACCTCCTGAACTAGTATACTATGATATAAACAACCATTACATTATATATCTGAAGGCTACACAAGATTATGTTAATGGAAATGAATGGTCGTGATATAATCACTACTGACATGCTCACTGGAGAGAACATTTAACCAAGATGATATATACATTAGAGGTATGTGCATACTCTGAAGACCTGCAAAATGACTCGCTTGAATATGACTGACATGTCACCTTAACTTCCAGCCAATCAGGAACAGATAGCAACAGATTCATGGACAAATGTAGACAGAAACAGGCACAATCATGCACACTTTTACAATATTACCACCACTAATCTCTGGCATTGACAGAATATATGAGTGTAACTTACTATGCATGTTCTTCAGGGACAGACATCTACAACTGTAATAATTGTCAGTATTCTGCAAGTGTAATTCACCACCCCTTCCCTGAAAATGACCTATCTTTTCATGGTTTACAAGGGACATTGTTAAAACTGGATTTGAAATCAGGGCCAACTGTGGCCACTTAAGTTTCCAGGGCACATCAGTCACATCACTACTTGCAAGACTCAAACCCCATGGCATCACTGTTGTCAGTGTATTTACTGGGTGCATCTAGTCGAACAACTTTGAAAAGCCTGCACTGTCAAATCCTCATGGTTATGTTTACCAAAGAATAGTTTTGTATGGCTTACTAGATGTGTGGGAGCTCACTGTGTCAAATGTGATACACCTGACTAAAGCATCCCTGGCTGATGTAGTTATCAGCCATACAGATAACACATACAAGCACCACACTATTATGAGTGGATTCCCTTCACACAATTATGCACTGCATGCATCTGACACATGTAATACCAATGGATATTGTCTGAAGCATCAGCAATTGATGTGTGAATTAAGAATTGATCTATTATAAGGAATGGTTCAGCAATATATGAAAATGATGGCAATACCACAACTGTCCCCATGTGCAAAGAAAGTACAGCAGCGCAAAGTCAAGTGTCAATGATCAAGGAAGCCGTCACTGTAATATTGTATGAATACCAAACAATAAATGCAGTACCCTCTACAAGCATATGCCAAACCTCAAGACGTGCTATACAATCACTGTACCATTGAAATTGCCAGTCAAAATGTTATACTGCCATGAAATCCTGACATATATCCATATGTGTTCATGCAAACTATCAAGTAGTAATACTGATGTGATGTACTGGTACATCCATGACAGTTCAGTCACACTACAGCTGTACCAATGCTACAGTTGTACTTCAGAGTTTCAAAGTAGAGTACTAGGCTAAAGGCCCAAGAGTCCATACAAGCCTAGACATACTTAACATGAGTTTAACAATTTTCAATACATAGGTGAACAAAGTTGACAGTGGTATGAGCCTATGCTATGGTATGTAAAAATAAGTTATGTACCTACCATAACGTTCCATGTTAGTTGTCTTCTTCTAGCCTTCTTGCTGGTTGGGTTCGGAGCAGATCCTCGGCTCCGACTCGGCCATCTTCAAAAGCTCGAGAGCTGCTTACTGGCTCGAGGCCCCCCTATATCCCATGATGCCTGGCGCTAGATACCCAGATCTCATTTGGTAAGTCTAACTGCAGGCATAATAATAAAGGAATCCTATCCTAGAATGCATAAATCCTACTGGAGAGACTACTAGTCAGAAAGGAATAGCCAGAGAAGACTCAGCCAGTGAAAAATCAAGAACTCTTCTCGGTCCACTAGGATAGGGGGGTGGAGGGTGGGACGCAAGAAAGAAGGCGAGAAGAAGACAACTAACATGGAACGTTATGGTAGGTACATAACTTCTTTATGTTAAGTTGTCTATCTCGCCTTCTATTCTTGTTGGTTGGGACAGCGTCCCTAGCACCTAAAAAACCTGGGTGGCTCATCGGAAAAGACTCTTCAGAACAGTGGAACCAAAGTCAGCTCTGCTCCTGGAAACCAAATCCAACTTGGAATGCGAAATGAAAGTATGTGGGTTGGCCCATGTAGCCGCAGCACAAACAGATTCCATGGGCAACCTAGCCTGAAAGGCCACTGAAGTAGCTAAAGCTCTGGTGGAGTGACCTTTTGGTTTAACTGGCAATCCTTTATTACTCAGTTGATATATAAATGTGATGATAGAAGTCAACCACCTGGATAAGGATACTTTGGAGACTGGAAGACCTTGTTTACCTACTGCATAAGACAGGAAAAGTTGATCTGATTTTCTAATGTCCTTGGTTCTGTGCAAATAAAAGCATAGCTGCCTGTGAACATCTAACTGATGCAACTTATATTCCGCCCTGTTGGAGTGGTTAGGGAAAAACACAGGAAGGTATATGGACTGATTCAAGTTACTCTCTGAAGAGACCTTATGAAGGAAGGACAGATTAGTCCTAAGAGCCACCCTGTCATTGTGGGACACGAGGTATGGGGGACGGACAGAAAGAGCCTGTAGTTCCCGAAACTCTTCTGGCTGAAGAAATAGCTACCAGGAAGAGGGTTTTCCAAGATAAGAACTTCAGCGAACAAGAAGCTGCAGGTTCGAAAGGGGGCAAAATTAGTGAAGTTAAAATCAAGTTTAAATCCCACGGTGGTGGAGGATCTCTCACTGGGGGCCTGAGCAGAGTGGTTCCTTTGAGAAAGGCTTTACACAGCTATGGGACATGATATTGTTTTCCGACAGGCCAATGTGAAAATTTGAAATTGCTGCTAACTGGACTCTAATTGTAGCTGAAGCAGAACCAGAATGGAAGAGTTCTGCTAGAAATTCCAAAATGGAGTGCACTGGGGCTGAAAAGGGGTCTATGCTTTTTCCCTCTGCCCAGGAAGAAAAACGTTTCCATTTACTAGCGTAAGTTTTTCTGGTCGTAGACATGTGTGATGACAAAAGGATTTCTCTCACAGATGGGGAAATATCTGGGAGCCTGGCTACGGTTGGAAGTGGAGCAACCAAGCTGTGAGCTGAAGAGTGTGCAGGGATTGGTGCAGCCCGCCCGATTGATGAATCAGGAGGTCTGGAACTAGGTCCAGAGTCCAAGGCTGTTCGAGAAGATAGGAGTGCAGGAACGGAAACCATATTTGTCGAGGCCAGTAAGGAGCAATGAGGATCATTTTGCAACCTGAAACGGCAGCCTTCTGAATCAATTTTGGCATGAGGGAGAAAGGAGGAAATGCATAAAGAAGTCCCTGGGGCCAATCGTGGACTAGAGTGTCTCTGGGGGAATGCCCGGGGAGTGGAAGGAGGGAAAAGAAATTGCTGCACTTGTTGTTGAGGGGAGTTGCAAAAAGGTCACAGCAAGGTTGGCCCCATCTGTGGAAGATTTGGTCCGCAACCACCTCGTTCAGAGACCACTCGTGAGGCATGAGAATTGCTCTGCTCAGTCTGTCTGCTATAACGTTGGACTTCCCAGGGATGTGCATTGCAATCAGAAACCGTTGGGAAGAGATTGCACACTGCCAGAGTCTGAGTGCTTCTTGACACAGGGGGTAGAACCTGGTTCCACCCTGCTTGTTAATGTACCACACTACGGACATATTGTCCGTTTGAACTGCAATGGTCCCGGTAGGAAGGGAGTCCTGAAGAGCCTGCAACGCTAAGAGCACAGCCCTCATCTCCAAGACATTCATGTGCAGATGATACTTGTGGGGTTGCCAGGTGCCTTGGACTGTTCTGCCCTGATAATGCCCCCCCCCCACCCAATCAGGGAGGCGTCCGTGGTCACTGTAGCCGCTGGAGGGGAAAGAACAAATGGTCTGCCGTGGAGCACTGATGTGGAGACCATCCACCACGCAAGGTGTTTTTTGCATGCCTGAGTGATCATAATCGTGCAAGACATGGGAAGTTGCTGGAAGGACCATTGGGTGAAAATAAGCCACTGGAGAATCCTCATGTGAAGACAAGCTAGGGGAACAAGTACAATAGCTGCTGCCATGAGACCTAGCGTTTGAAGGACAAACCTGGCTTGAATCCATTTGCATGCTAATAAAACCTTGACATGCTGACGAATCACAGAAACCCTGTCTGGTGGGAGGCTCGCTAACATGTCTTTGGTATTTAAATTTGCGCCTATAAAGG
Organism: Protopterus annectens; assembly: GCF_019279795.1. Taxonomy (NCBI): domain Eukaryota; kingdom Metazoa; phylum Chordata; order Ceratodontiformes; family Protopteridae; genus Protopterus; species Protopterus annectens. Next base: position 364,286,296 of record NC_056750.1, on the reverse strand, counting down.
TTACAGATTGACAGGGCAACAATACAAACTTTTTGAAATTTATTGTGATACCTATCCTGGAACAAGAGTCTATGGTGCAGTCTCTGGCTCGCAGAAGGTGATGTCTGGTGGTAGCAGTGAGGAGCCAGTCATCGAGATATGGAAACACCTGGAATCCTTGCTGTCTCAGATGAGCGGTAACTACGGCCATACATTTGGTAAACACCCTGGGGGCTGTGGTGAGACCAAAGGGCAGAGCTATAATGGCTGGCTCCCAGCCGGAAGTGGAGGAATCTTCAGAAGCGTCTGTCCATTTTTATGTAGTAGTACGCATCCTGAAGATCTATGGAGCACATCCAATTGTCCTGACCCAGAAAGGGTAAAATGGACTGAAGCGTGACCATCCGGAATTTTGTTCTTTGTACAGACTTGTTTAGTCTGATGAGATCCAAAATGGGTCTCCAGTCCCCTGTCTTTTTTGGTACCAAAAAGAACCTTGAGTAAATTCCGGATCCTTGTTGGTCTGCTGGAACTTGCTGGATGGCCCTTTTTCTTAGCAGTTTTGAGACTTCTTGCACTGCTTGGTCCCTTAGATTGGGTGGAACATCTGGAAGGGACTTGTATGACTTTAAGGGGGTGCGAACAAAGGGGATTCTGTAGCCTCCGGATATGACGGACTGTACCCATTTGTCTTGTGTTATGTCTCGCCAGGCTCCTGGGTACAGTGATAGTCTTCTCCTGACTGCCTCCAGAGGTGAGCAGCTGGACAACCCTTTAGGGATGCTGAAAGGGCTTGTCAGAGAAGGATTCTCTGCTGCCCTGGTTTTGCGGACCCCCTCTGCCACGAGGGCGGTGTCTGTTATTGTTCCCTCCTCTGCCCCTGGAGGGGAAACTCACCACATGTGTCCGGCAAGGCTCCTTGGGATTTCCGGAACCACATCTTCCCACTCTTCTGACCCTTAGGATATGGTCTGGAGGGAGTGGAAAAACAGACTCCTACAGCAGAGTGTCTTGCCTTCCTGTTCACACCTGGTAAGGGTATCTTTCACCTGTGATCCAAAGAGAGAGGAACCATCAAAGGGGGTGTTGGTGAAAGACGCTCTGAAAGGTTCCACAAAGTTACATAGCCGCATCCAAGCATGCCTCCTCAGGGCCACGCCTGTGCCTGCGGCTCTACTCGCACCATCGGCTGCATACGAAATGAGCCGCATGGAGGAGTTTACCACAGAATTAAGAGTCACCAGCTGGGAGGCTGCCTTAGCCTGGCCCCCCTCAGCTGATGGCTCTTGGAGTGCATCTCCAAGATCTTTCAGGAGATCCCTCTGAAAACGGGTAAAGTGGCACAGGTAATTCAGGGACCGCATGGAAATGGTCGCTGAAGAGAACATCCACTTCCCATATCTGTCCATCGTCCTGGACTCATTAGGGGGATGGACAGATGAAGACATTTCAGCCAACTCCTTCTTTGTGGCCGCTGCTATCACCATGGCATCAACGGGGACACCCTTGGTCAAGAACTGTTTGTCCTGTGGGGCAGTAATGAATTTTGCAGGTCTTCTAGGGGTCGGTTCCACTGTGTCTGGAGCCGTCCATGTCTTTCGAGCCACCACAGACATCAGTGGGTTGAAAGGCGGAGACACCCAGGAGGTGGAAGGTCGGGATCCAAATGCATCCAGGAATACCGACTCATCCTCGGAAGGGCTTAGGGTAGTCTAGTTTCCCCTCTGCCTAAGCATCTCAAAGATGTCTGAGAAGGAGACATTTTCAGTGGGGGATCTTGGGGACCCTTCCAACTCCTCTAAGTCGGTATCCGATGTAATAGACTTGGGGGAGTCAACATGCTTCCTCTTGCATTTTCTCTTGCAAGGTGGCTCCTCTGAAAGATCAGGGAAGGCCTTGGAAGAGGAGGATACACCCAAGGGGGTGTCCTGGAGCACTGGATCCCCACGCTTAAGGTCTGGAAGAGGGGCAGAGGCTGACGCTGGCACCCTAGGGGGAGGAGCCGATGGGGTTGATCGTGGGACTGACTCAGGGACCAGCACACTCATCACCTCAAAGGCATCCCTGCCTGGACGCAGAGAAGGCTCAGGCTCTAACGAAACCAAAATCCCTCCCCACACTGAGGGAGACGGCTCCGAGACAGATGTGGGAGCCGAGCTCACCTGCGCCGAAGCACCGAGAGGGAGAGTGGGGTTGGACAAGGGTCCGATGCCACTCGCCCCCTCGGAGCACACGAGGGAGTCTCTGCGCCCAGATCCCTCCAGGGAAGGTACCATGGACGGGATCGGAGCCGAAGAAGGAACCGAAAGGGAGAGTATCGGCACCGACGGTTCCACGACTCGAACCCCAATGAACTCTGGCTCCGAACTCAAAGAAAGAGTCGAAAGAGGAATATCAATGGCTGTGGACGGAGCTGACTCCTGATGAGGAAGGCTGGACAACATTTTGGCAAGGGCCTGCGACTTCAAGAGCCTACTGACCACTCTTTCCAAATCATGGTCCGAAAGTCTAGAGGACCGAGAAGAGTGGGATGATCGGTGACTACGCTCCGATTGGAGCAGGGGCGACTTTGGAGCCAAATGTATCGACTCCAAAGAAGGAGACCTGGATCTCTTTCGACTCTCAGCCGGCTCCGAAGACCATGTTGGAGCCGACTGGGAGGGAGGGACATCGATTCCAGCCGGAGCCGAAATGGATTGTGTGGCTTCACCCAACGACGGCTCCAAACTGGGAGCCGACGGTTTAAGTGGCCTGGAAGATTTCACCAGCTGAGACTTCGACGGTGAATCTTGGGGTTTAAGCAGACCCCTCAGAATCAATATATTTTTGCGCTCCAGGACTCTTGGACTGAAGGCATGACAGATGGAGCAAGAGTCCTGTAGGTGCACAGCGCCCAGACAATAAACACAAGAAGTGTGACTATCTGTCAGAGACATCTTCTGACAGCATGAGTCACACTTCTTGAATCTGGATGGTTTTGGATCCTTGGACATTCTTGGAAGAAAACCAAGGACAAGTTTTCACAGAAAAAGTTAAGGTAACCGATAAAAAATATTAATACCCTACAGTTACCACAACCCACACAAGTACTACTACCACAAAAAAAAAAAAACTTATCACTAACACTACAGGTTATAGAGAAAAAGTTTTTTTTTTTTTTTTAAAGAGATAGAAAAGAATCTAACTCAAACGGAAAGAACCTTTCTGTGGAAAAGGGAGAGAAGGGGGGAGGGGAAACTCTCTAATTTAAACGAGTTTCTTAGGAAGGGAAAGCTATTTAGAGGAAAAAAAAACTAACTACAATGAATAAAGTCTAACTAACAACTAATTCTACACTACAATACAGTAATTTTTACAGGAAAATAACAGTAATAATAAAGAAGCTTATATGACCTGAGCCAGTAGAACAGCCTCGCAGCAGAAGAGGCAAATGAGATCTGGGTATCTAGCACCAGGCATCATGGGATATAGGGGGGCCTCGAGCCAGTAAGCAGCTCTCGAGCTTTTGAAGATTGCCGAATCTGAGCCGAGGATCGGCTCCGAACCCAACCAGCAAGAATAGAAGGCGAGATAGACAACATTACTGGTTGCCTCTTTCCATGGGTGCCACCCCAAGAGTAAATTTGCAATTACATATCCATTGATCTAGGTTGTACTTGAAGAGGGGTAATGAAGGGCTTTGTTTTATGTAAATGGGAAGCTTGATTCAGAGAAGAGGTGGACTTTGACAGACGTATCTATCTATTCAGTGGCCCTCATACAGTTTGTTTTACAGATTCTGCAACATTTCCAGCAGGGCCTAATCAGACACTGCTCTATAGGCCAGACACAGAGCACCCCCTTAATAGTCTATAGAAGAAAGAATGCAGTGGTAGAGCTTTCAATATTTCTGCATAGGACTTGTTTTTTTTATAATCTGTATCTTTCTGGTGAGAAAAATGTGGGTTCACTCAAGCTGTCGCAGATGTCTGGTGATGTACTTACAAAAGTGTGTACTGTACTCAATTACTGGTGTGATGAGGGCTGACTATATGGAATTAAAACATCCTTTTATCTGGATGCTATGCCCTTACTTATAAGTTGCACTGCACAGAAGGATGTTCTCGCATCAGATACCACTAGGTCTACTCTTAGTGGGTGCTGTCTATACTGAAATTAGTTGGGGTATTTGCTTTACAGCATGGTATAATTATGATTTTTTTTCATTTATTTTCTCTCCATGGCACTAGCAGCAATCATATATGTGTGTTAACCCTTTTTGCAGTATATCAGTACTGTTCATGAATTCCATGATTGACTCCAATTTGCAGTTAGCCGCAAATTTGGTCAAACTAAGACTATAAAAAAAAAAAAGTACACAAAATTGTGAAACAGAATGTTAATGTTCTACACAGGCACACTCTTAAATGCAATGATTTTAAAAGTTTCTCATTTGTTACTTTAGAAAGGGTTTTATATGATCCTAGGAGGAGAGGCTGGCACAAGAGAACTGACATTAAAATAAAATTAAATTAAAGTAGTAATGTAGCAATTGAAACTAGATGCCAGCCACCCACCAGGACTAAATGAAGTTATTTCCCTAATACTTATATTAATGAGGAAAGCAGAAAACTACAATATATACAATGTTATATAAACCTGCAAAAACATCAATATATTTTTTAGTATATTAACATTAATATATGATCAATGAAACATGTATTAATATATGTTAGACAAAAAATGATAAATAACATCTTATTTGGTGATATTCTCAACTAATTTATTTTTTGACTCTCACTGTGTTTTTATTGATTAATTGTTTAATTAATTTTTCTAAATTGATTAATGAACCAACCTATAAGATGGTTGTTTGGAAAGATATCTATGTTCCTGATGAAGTCCTGTGAAATTGTATTTAGGATGAAAAGCACAGTGTTATTTTAACAAGCTTAAAAAGTTCAGTTTTGTCTGACCAATCCAGAGAATAAAGTTTTGTAAGTTGGACTTAGGATTCCCTTTCTGGAATTGGCACCCTTATACATTTCAGTGGACACTTGTGGATTAACATGTGTTTTTGTGATTTTACAGTTTCCTTGCCAAGTTTCCACCTATTTTGTAGATTAACTTGTATATGCTTGCATTGACTTCTGAGAAATAAATACAGAACAGGAAGTGGCCTAGTACAGAAACCTGTGCTATGCCACTGGTGACTGGCCTCTTGCTAGAGGTGAATTCACCCACTTTGACAGTATGTGACTTGTCGGTGATCTATTTGGCTACCCACTTGATGACATACTTGAGGGAGTTTCTTTATTATACCCAAGTGAAGAACTTTAACAAATGCCTTGGCCAGGTCAAGTTAGATGGGCCACAGTATTTTCCTCCTCCATGGCCTTGGTGACCATCTTGAAGAAGTCAAACAGATTTAACAGACATAAAATACACTTAATGAAGCCAAACTGGTTTGGTTCCAGAGCTGTGAGATTACCTATATCCTTGTTGATAAGGTCCATGATGACTATCTCCATGGCCTTACTGATGAGGCTATTCTGGATTATGTGTCTATAATTCATTGGTTATATTGATGGCCCCACACTGTGCAGAGGGATGAATGTTTCTGTCTTACCATTCTACTGGAAAATAGCCTGTCTGGAGGCTGCTGTTAAACCGGGATCTAAGTGGGTTTGCTAGGCCATGTTTGAAATTATTTATAAGGCAAGTTGGAATGTTTTCAGGACCCACTGATGCCATGTTTTTGGACCTGCTCTCTTGAGATAATAAGCTGAGGAATGGTGGCAGTTAAACCTTGGGTGACAACCAGTGGGGACAGGGGGGTTGAAGTTTGATCCAAATCCATTTCCTGTGGTTGAGTATACTGTAGATGTTGCCATCCACAACCAGGTCTGTGCATAGCTGGGTAATTCCCCTTAAGATTTCAGACAGTTACAAAATGCTTTGTGACATCACCTCCAAATACAACACTGTGTATGAATCATATGTAACACAGTTGCACAACACAACTTATTTTTCAAGTCATTACATCATTTTTACCGCATGTGCCTATACGTTTATCAATAGAAATGTACACATTACAAATGTTGTGGATGCAGTTCATGCAGAACAGTTAATGACACAAATGCTGAAAGTCCCAAAATGCTTCTGTGGAACACCTGAAAAATCCTTGTGAACAGCAACAGAATTGTGCATTCATCGAATTCCCCAAGGTTGAAAAAGAATTTAAACATGTCATATGTTTCTGTATATAACAGCATTACAACATGTGGATGAATCCAGGTGTATGTGTGCGTGCAATCAGTATCATGTAATATTGCTATATGTCAGATAACATTTCCAGATGCTAGGTACACACATGCATACTTGTACCATACTGCAGTTGTCACTATGACGGTTGAATGGGAACTGTACAGAATGTTGATATACTCTACTACAAGAACACATGCCTTAGTAAGTCAACAATATACAAAGCATCATTCTAGGTCAACAATCCTCAGGAGGCATATTACTACAGCGGTTATGGAAGGAACATGTAACAAAATGGCAGCAGTGGGCATTAAGACAGTAGCTCAAATCCCAGATTGGAATACACTGTTGTAGGGCTACAGTACATCTACACTTGACAACAACATTGATATGTGCAATCTGCAGTGGGTCATAAGGCATCACTAGTCTAACAGTCAAGAGTACATAAAATCCTAACCATTATACATTTAAAACAAAATCGCTATACCTATGTAAGGGAAAACAGAAACTGTATGTGCATATGTTTCATTTTATTACAGACTGCCTCTGTCCATATGTGCCATGTGCACCACCCCCTGACAGAATTAGCTTTCACACATCCACTGGTCTGCAGATGGCTTGCACAGGGTAATGGAGTGGCTCTGCTTCATGATCTGTGTATGCATCTTTGAGATGATGATATACTCAGTGTTCCACAAAAAGGATGTTATGTGGACAGAAGGAAAAGGGGATGATGGACTCATGGGGCTATGTAAAATGTTCTCCTGAGTGATAGTCAAATGAAAAGAAAGACAAAACATCATACAATGACCGTACTATACCACCACAGACAGACAGACAAACACACACACACACACACACACACACACACACACACACACACACACACACGCCAGTTAATTGAGGTCAGATTCAAGCACAACATGTGTGTAGGAATACAAGCTGGATACTGTGTAAGACAAGCATCATTACAGAGGTCTGACTTTAATAGTCTCAGAGTGCACTTTATAAAGGAAGACATCCTCAGTGCATGCTGAGAAGATGATGTTGGGAGGATTGTGTGACATAGATATGGACTCGCATCCCAGTGTAAACTTGTTTCCAGACTTACAGTTGAATTAACACACACACACACACACACACACACACACACACACACACACACACACACACACACACACATGCGCACTCAAGTTTACCGCTGCAAGATTAGAACCCCTATCTATCTAGTTATGCAAGCTATAGAACAGAGTACTTAATGCTAGCGCAACAGCACAAGTCTGAGTTTAACTGTATCAGAGTGCACTTTATAGGGGATGACATTATCACTGTATGGTAAGATGATGATGTTGGAAGATCTGAATGAAACTGCTGTGGAGTCATGAACCCATGTAAAAGTATTTCCTGAATGATACTTGAGTGAGAGCAGCAGGACCTAGATTCAAGCTCTTCTAACTGTACACACACACACACACACACACACACACACACACACACACACACACACACACACACACACACACACACACACAAATTGACTGTTGTGAGATTTGATCTTCTACCTAACTAGTTACACAGGCTGGAGAACCCAGTAGGCAATACTCACACCATCACAGACATCTAATTTTATCATTGTCACAGTATTCTTTATATAAGATGGCATCATCATTATGTTGCAGGTAACATATACAGAAACAAGACATGTGTGCAAAGGCAGAACATGGGATATGAAAGTGTGATTGCAATTTGCAAAAATACATCATGGTAACCTATTTAAAAAAAACTGCCATGAATGCATCTTGCAGAACTGAGCCATACATGTACATGTTTCTCAGGATGTTTAGATGACACACCCACACAGACATACATATATACGCACACAGACAGACACACACACACATTTTGGAAATATCAGTACTTCAAGGTTGGAGGTAAAATTGTTGTCATTGCCTTCCCCACTTGTGCAACGTTAAGCACTGAGCAAACGTGGCTCTATGCTTAAGGAAAAAAGTGTACGATTTAATTCGGTTCTCCTTCCTTTGCGCAAACAGGCTCAGCAGTGAGGCTCAGCCATCAGCACTCTGGACAGTACAGAGTGTGGAAAATACCCTTTCTGCCTAACTTTCTCTGTGGCACAGTAAGAGCAGTGAGCTTCTGTTCAGAGCACAGATGAGCCATGTATCAAATCCAGATTATTCTCTTTTTTTCAAAAAAAAAAAAAGGGGGGGGTCAGGATACTAAGTAAATGTGATCATAACTACAAATGTGACCATCAGTAGTGTGTTCCCAAATCTTATCAGTAATGCCTACCTCAAAACAGTTGTACAACTAGTAGTTATTTTGCAGGCCTCACTGCAAATCACAAGTTAATTGTGTGTACAGTTTTCTAGAAATAAGGGTGTTGCATCTTTTGAAATGACTATTATGACTCAGCAGATAAGCTAACTTTTTCTGTATAGCTGGTTATCCTGAAAAGTGTGTGTGCAGTATGCTTTTTCACAGTAAGGACAGTTTCCACATCACATTAGATGAACATTTCAATCATCACCTGAACATGACACAAAGGAAATCCTTTAAACCTTGCACACTACATGAGCACAGAAACACTACTGAATCAAGGTAACATGTTTGCATTTTCCATCATTAAAGTCATGTTAGTATGCAAAAACCATGAGATGACCTGTACATCCATCAGCCTAATGCATAAACACACAAACAAAGAGGACTGGGAGTGAAGTGAAGAATACAAGGACAGATGAACATACGCAACAATGTTTGGTGTAATGGAACATTCATTGACATGTTTTTCATCTGTTGTCATTATTAAGCTGCCATACTGTGTAACATGAAGTGACTGACATAAGGGTAGAGAAGAGTTAGGAGAGGGACAACAGGCTTTTGACAAGCAGACCAAAGTTGGATAAATATGTGATAGCTGTGGCAATAGAGCTCTCTTCAAATACTCATTTTTGGCCATTATTCTATATATCTCCATGGGAACTCATAACTGTGATGTGGGTGATTAAATGTATCATACACATATAACAACACTACGAAATGATGTGAGATGCATTTGTAATTGAACCCTTGATGCTATGAGCAAAAAAAAAAAACTTCAGTCAAGTGATTTATGTCAACACTCTACATAGGAAGTTGCATTCTATTACATTCAGCAGTCTAAAGAAATGTCTGAGTAACTTTTTCAAAGTAGTGCCTTTACTCTGGTTTAACTCTGTGTTCCTTTAGAGCAGCACATTTAAGTAGTATTGGGCAAAGATAACCAGACTAGTGCATCACATGGCAAAAACTAACGAGGTTTTGCCGTAGGACATGTAGAGTCATTCAATGCCACTTGGCATTGGTGCATGATCCCAAAGTCAGCGTAATTGCAGAGGACAGAAAGTGAAGGCTTTTTTATGAGCAATTTCTTGCTGTGTGTGTGGTGCGTTATTCTATTTTATGACCAGATTAAATGTGTGAAAATGGGATTGATAGGAAAATGGCAAAATGGGGGGAGCAAGCAAAGAGAAGAACAAAGGGGAAGCAATAAAGGAAATTGCAGGAAGGAATTAGGAAGGCAACATAGAAACCCACTTCTTCAACACCATGTGTGATGCCCGGTTACATCCCACCAGAACGCCACCAATTAATGTGATGTCCCTCACTATCCTGGGTCAGTAACTAAGGAGCTTCAATCTTCACTACTGACTCCAATGTGAAACTGTCACTTAAACAGGAGTAATATTTCACATTTGTCCCCTAAGAGCTCAACAGGAACATGATCGATTTTCCAGGGACTGGACTATATACCTCTGTCAACCCCAAATGTATTTTCTTATTACACACTTCAGAGCAATGTGTCCCAGTTTAGGACCTCTGATACACTCGCACTCAAAGTAAATTTAAATCTGACACATCCAAACAATTCTGGGAAAGCCTGACACAGATTTCCAGAATGTGTCCCTTTCGCATAATTATATGATAATGCTGTCACCAGTCAGAGTGTCTTCATGCGCTTCTAAAGGTGTGCCCAGTTATGAAAATTAAATACCAAAATAAATTATATCTGTGACCATAAGTGACCAGGCCTTCACTGTGACCTGGAGAGTATCAAACAGGCAGACACATCTTATATTCTCTAAAGAAAAACAGTAATTTCCAGCCACAATGTAAAGTAAGGAAAACATTTAATAATAAGGATAATGATTACAAGAAAGTAAATCAATAGCTTTTAATAAACACCAGAATTCATTCACTGGAAATGTGAAATTAAACTGCTGGAAAGGAGTCCATTATTCTAGAAAAACTTATCTTAATAACTATGCTTTCCTAATCTAACTAAAGAATACTGTCCCAGATCTAGTGGAACACAACAGTAAGGCAAAAAGCAGGCTTACAATTTTTGGCAAGTTCTGTTTCATGGCTGTCCACTAAATGTACATCACTGTAACTGACTGTACTTTACAAAATTGCTCAGCACTTGACAAACTGCAGTTTCAACTGTCTTATTTTTAAAAATAACATTCAGCTGTTTGAAAAAGTTATCAGCCATTTAAATAATCATTTAACAACCAGGAACATTCTACTGACATCACTCACTGCTCAGCTGATTCTCCACAGTACTTTAGAATGTCCCTCTCAAACATACGCAGTTAGAAATGTAGCAAAACACTGACAGATTCTTTGAACATTCTGTGTAAACTGGGAAATACTCAACATTTAAAAACATATTTACATTTTCACAACTAGACATGCTGGCATACAATACAAGATAATCTGAGAATATACACAAATCTCCTGCCAGACATGCTAACACAGATGACAATGTTTTCAGTTTCTTCACACCATGATGCGAACATGTATAGAAAATTGGATGAATTTGAACTATTATCGCAACACAGATGGGTGACAATGATGCAGTAATGTTGTATAGCCAATTTTACCAAATCAAGTTGTTCAGAAGATACATATGTGAAGTGCAGAGCTATGTGTCGGACAGGTGCTTACTTTTTTAGGGGGTGGGATTTCCAGCAAAATTAACATTAGGGAAGGGACATAGGAATGTGAGGATCAGGGAGGTAGGAAAGGTAAGGAAGCAGGTGCATACAAACATGACAAATAAGACAGACACAGTGATGGCGATAGACACAAAAGGTTGGGATACCATGATTAAGGATAGGTAGGGGACATTGGGAAGCACATGCCAGTAAAGCATGAGAACAGTGAAAATGTAGTCCTGATGTTCAGAATTGTCATTATCCTCTTTCTCAGTTCGCTGTGAAGCTGCTTTTCTCTTTTAATGAGCATCCTCTCCAGGCAAATGATGGCAGCATCAAGGCCACTTTCTATGATATCATGCACCATCCCTGGCAGCTCCTGGTGGCTGACCATCACCATCTCCACCTATACTCCTGAAGGGTACCAATGCACTAGCAGCCAGGGCAATGTTACTTGATGTGGATGGGCCAGGTTGTACAGGGATTACAGAGGCTGTACTGCGGTTGCACCCCAGAGATGCTGAGTGTTGATGCAGCAGCCAGTGGAGGGGTTGGCAGGCCAAGCCATAATGGTTGGTCTACCTCCCTGTGCTGAAAAGCATTTGGTTTGTTGGCAGAAAGTTATGAAATCAGGACATTGTGTATCCATTTTAAAACAAATAGAGAGATAAAGGGTTGGTGAGACAAAAAAAACGATGATTAGAACCATTATATGTCACATTCATGTTTTATTATAATAAATATACTATTATTATTATATTAGCTATACAACTTTCCCAATCTTAAAAAAATGACTTTGACTTGTTACAGGTAATCCATGAAATATGCAGATATGCTTTCAAAGATATTACTGATTAACTTAACATGGTATTAAAGATAATACTGCTGCAATTAAAATTTAAAAATACTTGTTGAATATGAATGTAAATTTTTGTTGTAAGAATTGAACCCACCTAATTTGAATACAGTATTATGCCTGCCTAATACAATTACCAACAGGTAGAGAAGAAAGCATGCATGCTTGCTGTTACAGTTAAGATCTGCACAATAAAGTTGCTACTGATCTATAGAATCCAAATATATTTAATACAATCATGTTCATTTGTACTGCATTATATTCCTTTCCTCTCTGAGTCTCTCCAATCACTGACCTTTTTCTTCTGTGTTCTCTAAGATTTCCTGTGGAGCTGTAAAATGAAGGAGGAGAAAAAAGAGATACAAAAGCATTATGCATGCGTTTCTTGCCTATCTACACCATTCCATACCATGTTTAGTTGTTTTATTTATATACTTACACAACTGTGGAATGTCAAAAGTTCTTAAACTGAGTTGTTCTTGTTTGCACCATTTCAGGTCACTGTAATGGTGCCTGTATTTCTCTCCAGTGCATGGTATGTCAGTCATACTGGAGACAGGCTTGGCTAGCCTATTCCAAGCCTCAGCCTTAAACTGAGACCTGGTTTAGTCCTCCTGCAAGCAGCCTATGACTCTAGAACTTCGCAAGGAATGCAACACATTTTTTGACTCCTCCACACCCTACCTCTGTGGCCTGAATTTGG